>NC_134484.1:353849378-353991878 GCF_040206685.1 Ascaphus truei
ACACACACTGACACACACACACACACACTGACACAAACAAACACACACACACACACACACTGACACACACACACACACACTGACACACACACACACTGACTGACACACACACACACACTGACTGACGCACGCGCGCACACCCCCACACCCACGCGCGCACACACACAGACTGATGCGCGCGCGCACACACACAATGAATGGTACACACACACACACATACACTGACACACACACACACTGACACACACACACACACTGACACTGACACACACACACACACACTGACACACACACACACACACACACACACTGACACACACACACACACTTACACACACACACACACACACACTGACTGACACACACTGACTGACACACACACACACACTGACTGACACACACACACTTACTGACGCGCGCGCGCGCACACCCCCACACCCACACACTGACTGACTGACTGACTGCCGCACGCACACACTGACTGACTGAGGCACACACACACGCACACACTGACTGTGTGTGTGTGTGCGTCAGTCAGTCTGTGTGTGTGTTTGTGTTTCTGCGTCAGACTCACTGACGCGCGCGCACACACACTGACTGACTGACGCACACACAATGACTGACGCACACACACTGCATGAAGCTGTAAAGGAGGGAGGGGGGGAACTGGATTGATGTGAATGGGGGACAAACAGAGAGAGGGGGAGGGGTGAGGAGAGAGAGAGGAGCGGGAACATTACATCCCGGGCAACGCCGGGTCTCTCAGCTAGTATAAAATAAACGTAAAGAGAGGGTGCATACCATTCAATGATGGATACAAAAAAAGGAACAACAGGACAGTCACTCTTATACTCCCAGAAAGTGAATATATATATCATTTACGTGAATCACTATCCGTATTTGAAGTGTGTGTGTATATAAATATATATATACATACAAATGAGCATACAGTAATATTTCCATTTGCTATTTGCCTTGCTATGGAGGGTTTTTGTCACTTTTTTACTCACATAACTTCACATATACATACATATATAATATATAATATATATATGCAGTGGAAGTGTATTGTGTGTATTTACCTACACACTCACTCCACATTTCAGTAACATACATATACATCTAAATAATATTCACATATACACGTTTGCTATAAATGGAATTATTACAATTTTACATTATATACACGTGCAATGAATGGAATAAACACTGTAATAAGTTTGAAATCGCCTATCCGAGCTGCTATGCATGGCTGATCCCTTTTCTCCAGCTTCCTTGAATGTACTCTATGAGGAAGATCATGTGACCAGATGCTAGTGCACGTTTAGAGAGAGGGAGGGCAGTGCTGACAAAGGGGTGTGCCTGGGTTTGTGACAGGCCATGAAGGGGCAGTGCCTTAGCAAATGCTTGTTAAAATAGAATACAAGAAAACTGGTCTTTCAAAGTTGTTTTTTTAAAAACCGAAAATGCTAAAAGTATTTTTTCTTACTACAGAACTGATTTATTAAAAAAAACACACATGCAGGATATAGACTGAACTGCAGCTTTAATGCGGGGTATGCCTGTATGAAGACCAGCCTTGCAAATGTCAATGTATTGTTATTTTTTAATCTAAAAGTACTTATAAAAGAGTTGAAGAGTTGTTGACATTATTTTGTAAACAGTGTAGTCCAAACACCCACTGTGGTCTCACAACAAGCACATGCCAGCACAGCAAGAAGGCCAGGAGTTTAAGTCTTATCAACCTGTCCAAGCAATTACAAGTCATTCATCTTTTTATCCTCACCTGCTGAACTTCCATGTAGTATCAATACACTAACTATACAATGTGTACGTGTCGCTGCTTTGTACAGCATCGTGGGATAGGATGGTACAAAAAAACAAAGGGTCTATGTACATAGGCAATTTTACACCTCTCAGCATCAATGAGTCTATGTTCCCATTTTTTCTCCATGTGAGATTTGGGGTGTATGAAAAAGAGGTTTAGGGAGGAGTTACATGGCACATCGATTATCATGAGATGTATCACATTTTGCACCTCTGTATGTCACTTTGTCCCTTTAATCTGTGTCAAGTCCACTAAATTTAAGGTGACGTAATTTTGTAGCTTTTTACAATCTGCACATTTGAGACAACTTTGCACAAAAAAGGGTGCAGAGTCAAAATATACTTTCTCTGCATTATTATGTAGATTCCTTTAGAATATCATTTTTCTTTTGCGGCTTGGAGCAAATAAACTAAATTGCTGTTGTATTGTGTTTTTTTTTCAGTTATGTTAATTCCTAAATTATTTCAATAAAACTTTTATTTACCAGACACATTGACAGTACTGTAAATTATGTGGGGGTATAGAAAAGTGATAGAAACCCCCCACTATACACAGTGCAGGCATACCCCGGTTTAAGGACACTCACTTTAAGTACACTCGCGAGTAAGGACATATCGCCCAATAGGCAAACGGCAGCTCACGCATGTGCCTGTCAGCCCGTCTTGAACAGCAATACCGGCTCCCTACCTGTACCGAAGCTGTGCGCAAGCGGGGAGACTATAGAGCCTGTTACAAATGCGTTATTTACATCAGTTATGCACGTATATGACGATTGCAGTACAGTACATGCATCGATAAGTGGGAAACAGGTAGCGCTTCACTTTAAGTACATTTTCGCTTTACATACATGCTCCTGTCCCATTGCATACGTTAATGCGGGGTATGCCTGTACAACAGAGATAGAAAACCCCACAGTGCATTCAGTGACCAAAGGGTGAGTTCAGAAGGGTGAACAGCTGTCTTTGAGAGGGTTCTCTAATGTAGTACTTTTACCCAGACTTAGCTGCACAAACAGCTCAAGGAAGTCCATTTTAAGGCTGCAATTATACAGTCGAACTGCAGGGCGCGCGCGTGCATCTGTAGCAAGCACAAGCACACGCTACATACAGCGCACGAGGCTGCAGGCTGAAATCTGTTTTTTGATTGGACGGCCGCGTCACGTGACGCGGCAGTCGCAACCAGAAAACTAATTGTGAAAACTCTTCAACTGTGGCCCGCATTGCAGTAGCAAGCAGGGAGCCAGACACATTTGGTATAGGCAGTTTTCACGTAGCTATCAAACTTGTTTTTGTGCTGCTCGGTGTCACCACGGGCGAAACCATGGGCATTTTTGTGTATAATCTCAGCCTAAGAATGGAAAGAAAGCTACAGTATGTACTGTAGTTATATTTTTACTTACATAGCGCCATTCAGGTACAAACACAGTGCTTTACATTACATGCAACATAATATTACAACACATAATGGGACTAAGCCCTTCAGACATAAAACAATAGGAAAAAGAGTTCCTGTCCCAAAGAGCTTAAAATCCAAACAGCATAACCAGTGTGCTCCTTTGCATGTCACTAACCAGAAGCCTTGTCTAGCTTAACCACTGTAAACAAAATTGAGACATTTCAAAAATGTTGCCAAGGTTTGAAAGAAAATTATTTCCACAGTTTCAATAAAAATTGTACCTTTTCGTAGCAAAAAATAAATAAATTACAGCAAATTCTGTAAATGTACAAATTTTAAAAAACATTGCGAACCGAAATGGGACAAGTTTGCACCTCTTTAAACACAAGAACTATGTGTTGTTCAGATCTCTGTAGCAGACAAGGGGCCTATAAACTGTCACAAACATAACATATGTTGACTGCACTCTGCAGTAATAAGGCTTCATTATACCACTGTATTAATGAAATACATTTATAATGTGGAAACAACGGGTATTCAAATGCATTACGGATCAGGAAATAAATAAATAAAATAAATACAAAACAAAATATGAGGATCTGCTTAGGCCGTGAAAAGAAAAGGAATCTTAACGTAACAAAATAGCACTGCTTTCTCACAGAATAATATCTCAATCAACATGAAGACAAATATTGAATAAACCGATTGCAGTGGAGCCAGCAGTGCTGCACAATACAGTACCGGCCGGTCTAGCAGCAAGGTGATTAACAAATCTGTTTTTTCAGCCATGGACTCTTAACTTTTCCTGCATTCACTATAAAATATGCTACATTTGTGGTCTTAGGCTGTGCTCATGATGGTGGCGCGCACAAACTCCTGCAGCCTCAGCAATCTGTGCACTTGGCTGCAGGAGATTTAGGAGGCGATCAGAGGCGTGGCGAACTCGTCACAGAAGTATCACGAAGCTGGTTCGCCCTCATTGGCTGAACAAGCTCACGTGACATTGACGTCACGCGACCACAGGTCGAAATCACACATTTTATTGTCTGGCCAAAATGTAGCAGCGTCGATGCTCTACAGCGTTGCTAGGGGCAGCGGGCACTTGGGGAACTACAATAGGAACACATGTATGAGTCCCGGACGCACGCAGCGATGACGCCGCCATGAGTGTGGCCTTGCCCTGGTGTTCCATGTGATCATCAGAGGGTTTGAGGTTTTTGTGAAATAAACCAGCTCTGTTTTTGTCTCAGCCTCTAGTTTCTACAGTCAGGTCACGGCACAATCCAGGTGCATCTGAGCTCCAACATGTAATCAGCCAGAGCAGAATGTCATAATTATTAACAGAGGGGCTGACATGCTGCACTAAGCCACAATCTTTCATCTTTGGGAGTAAAGGCACATTTTTACGCCTTTAGTTTTCACTGTAGTCTAAATATATTCTATTCACTGCTACGCCTACACAACATTTGATATGTTATGATATGTGGGGGAAAAAAACACTATTTCCCTAAACAAGAAGTAAGACAGTGAGCAGAAAACTTAAGCTAGCGAAATAGTTTGGGCTTAATTACTAAATTGCCTTTAATTGTTACCACAATTATGATTACGCAGAAGGCGTTTGTAATGCACTGAAAGGATTGTTAACAAAGGCATTACAGGCCCATCTGGAAGCAAAGGTTAATTCATCAAAGTTTAGTTTTGTGCTACTTGGTCCTGTTTCTAGTTGGGTATATTAAGCACACAGAATCCCAGCAAGCTCAAGAAACCCCAAAACTTTTTCCAGCTTTAGATACAAAGGGGGTAGAAAGAAGACATCCTTAAGAAGAATGCAAGAGTCGGGATGGTGCATAGCGAGAAATTAGGGCTGAGATGTAAGGAGGGGCAGAAGAGTGTAAAGCTTTAAATGTGAGGAGGAGAATTGAGTGCGAGAGGTGGGATTTGATCGGAAGCCAGGAGCGGGATTTCAGCAGGGGAGACATTTTTAGCCACGCTGCTCCCACTCTTTGAAACAGTCTGCCTCATACAATAAAGCACAAACGTTCCCAGCACTCAAAAAAATGGATCAGAGAATAAAGGGATATGCCAAAATCAAGTTTAATTATACACGAATGATGCACACAATAGGTCAGATAAAGACCAGGGGAGATAAAAAAGGCTAGAACAGGGACAAGCACAGGGGAGGGGAAGGGAAAGGAGGAAGAAAGAGGGGGAAAAAACACAGGGAATATAAAAGTGCAGGGCAAGGGGGGCAACGTCAATGACCCACTGACACAAACTTAAAGTCCAGCAAGTACAGGAACAGTCCAACAGTAAATGAAGCTGGAACAACGAACTCCTCTAGCTGCAAACAGCCCAGCAAAGAGGAGTTTGTTGTTCCAGCTTCATTTACTGTTGGACTGTTCCTGTACTTGTTTGTTTCAGTGGGTCATTAACCCTGTAGTATCCTGCTTTGCCAGTTACACTCCCTTGCCATACACTTAGCTTGTGCTATATAGCCTTTTGACATTCATCCTAGAGTTTCAGTATTTGTTTGTCACTGTGTACCACAGGGACTCTGCTACAGGGTTGAGGGAAGTACCAGGTGACTGCGGTCTTCCTGGGAACGGGCCAGTTGAAGGGGTTTATACCCCGAAACGTTACGTTGCCCCCCTTACCATGCACTTTTATATTCCCTGTGTTTTTTCCCCCTCTTTCTCCCTCCTTTCCCTTCCCCTCCCCTGTTCTTGTCCCTGTTCTAGCCTTTTTTATCTCCCCTGGTCTTTATCTGACCTATTATGTGCATCATTCGTGTATAATTATACTTGATTTTGGCATATCCCTTTATTCTCTGATCCATTTTTTTGAGTGCTGGGAACGTTTGTGCTTTATTGTCTATTTGACAGGAAATATGGTCCTCTCTGTTCCCGTATGCACCTATTAATATTATTATTTTTCCATAATCAGTCATTGTGTGTGCTGTCTTTCATTTTTTTTGTTAGTCTGCCTCATACAGTTTGAGAGGCCCCTTCTCTGGAAATCTATAAAAACAAGCTCAAGACCTACCAGTCTCTGGTTTTAAATATATATTGCCATACTCAGTAGCACTCCTCTTTGACACCTATACGCATATATATATATATATATATATATATATATAGTGGTTATTTGGGGGTTCAATATGAGCTTATAGGGGTTCTGTATGTTTTGCAATTCTGTTCAGCTGGTCCTAGCTGATTTGGAGGGTGGCTCCTCCATCCCAGGTTTGAAGCTCACACCCTCCCACTTTTAAATGGTTAAAGCTCACTCCATTTCACTTCCCACACTCATGGAAACTTGCATACAGTTTGATTGCGACAAATCTAATTCAGAGTGCTTTTCCTGGTAATGTACAGGTTAATAAGAGCTTCAATCAGACTTAGAACTATGCAACTAATTTTGACAGATTTATTATAAATCATTCTTCCTGGTAATGTACAGGTTATTAAGAATTTATATTAGTGTTAGGACCCTTGAGACGTGGTCTGCCTTGGATGGGCTCAAGGGCTTATGCCACTTTGGCCAAAGAGCTAAACTAAAAGACCATTTTATTCAAAAGATATCTTTTTATATATGTATATGTTTTTATTTATATATATATATATATATATATATATATATATATATATATAAATATATATATATATATATATATATATATATACACATACATACACATATATATATATATATATTTATATATATATATATATATATATATATATATATATATATATATATATATACTGAGTTAAGTTATGGTGAGTAAAAAAAGTGACAAAAACCCTCCACAGGAAAGCAAATATGCAAATATAACTGTATACATAGTTACATTATAATTTACAGTTATAATACAGTTATAATACAGTTATATTTGCATATATATATATATATATATATATATATATATATATATATATATATATATATATAGGCACAGTACCGTGTATCTGTGTTAATGGATGTAGCACTGAGCTCTGTCTGTGTTTCATGTTCTGTCTCTGGTTTTAAATATATATTGCCATGCTCAGTAGCACTCCTCTTTGACACCTATACTCGAGTGCACAGCGCTTCACTGCGATCTTGGAGAGAGGGAGAGATTGCAACAGGAGGGGACGTGGCGGGGGTTTTGTGGGGGCATGTCCATGACCTCACGTGGCTGGCTCGCCTTCATCGGCTGAACCGCCGGCGGGGGCGTGGCCACGACTCCATCGCGAGTTCCAAATACAATTTTGTGGTATTTGAGAAAACTCGGCGTACAGCGCGGCTGCTAAATGCGCGCCGAGGCAGGTACTGGGCACTGTCTGATTGGGGGGTGGTGCTTGTGCGCACAGCGCACGCCGAGGCGTGCACTGTAGAACGCACTGGGACCGCAGCCTCAAACAGCACAACAAAGAAAAATATACAAATACAACAAACACCTATCACTTTGTAAGGGCTAATTTACTTTGCCCAGTCCGTCTCTTACAAGATTGGGAGGATAAGCCCCTTTCCAGCCTACCACCCCAATGTCTCAGCTGTACCTTGAAGCAGGTGGCCCTTCAGGTCAATGGCGTCCAGGTGTCTTGGTGTGCTTGAGGGTCCAGCCTCTGGCAGGTTCCTGGGTCCTCTGTGTCCAGGTAAAGAGGTCTGGTCCCCTTGTGTCTTCCTCTCAATTTACAGTCCTCCTGGGTATTCAAGATCCCTCTCCTCATGTCAGCACTGTTGTGTGCTGAGGAAAATCTCTCTCCTGTGTCTCAAATTAGGCTTTTTACAGAGCTCTCATTAGTCCAGATGGAGACTGTCTAATTGAGTGGCTGCAATTAACCAGCTCCATGCTGGACTCAGAGCTCTGAGGCAGCTTTATCCAAACAGGGATAAGTCCCTGTTACAATGCACAATTAGAGAATTTGTAGCAAAATGTGAATGTGCCAGTAAGAACATGCATTTTACCACAGGATTCATTGTTTCTGTAATCTCCTTCCCTTGGCCCAAACACTGGACAATAACCTGCTGCCCCAGCAGCCTTCACCAAGATTCCCGAGTGTCTTTATGATACATACACTATGGTAGGATTGCAGTGTTTTTTTACTAGGAAATTATCAGACGTTAACAGGGGAATGACCACGTTCATTAACACGCCTACTCTTTATAACACAACAAGTGGGCTGAAGGAGTGTCTCAGTGATTCTAAAAACAACCTCCCTGAGACTGAAGCAGGAGTCTGGTTCAAATCTCAATGCCAGCTCCTTGTGACCTGGGCAAGCCAAAAATGGTATTATACGCTCTACAGGCTCTACGCTCTCATTGTGCCTGCAAAATGCTATGTACAGCACTGTGTAAACTGTCTATTCACAAAAAAACTATTATTATTGTACGTTGGTAAACAGCAGTTGTAAGCAGACAGTCAATTTCTACACATTTACAGTTGTGTGAAAAAGAAAGTACATCCTCTTTGAATTCTATGGTTTTACATATCAGGACATAATAACAATCATCTGTTCCTTAGCAGGTCTTAAAAATAGGTAAATACAACCTGAGATGAACAACAACACATGACATATTACACCGTGTCATGATTTATTTAACAAAAATAAAGCCAAAATGGTGAAGCCATGTGTGACACCATAGAATTCAAAGAGGGTGTACTTTCTTTTTCACACACCTTTAGCTTTAGTTGTAGTCGAACATAAGGAAATACACACACACAAATGACTTGAATGTGCTTACCAGTTATATATAATTACCATGACTTGATGAATAAGACAAGTGATAGCTTGAAGTGCTCAATGTGTTTTCTTAGGAAATTAAAGCAATACTAAAAAGCAACAATACTAGTCATAACATGCAAAATTGAGTGAAATAAATGAGTTATGGCAGCTCACATAGCAGGTAAAAAAAAACAAAAAAATATAACACTGAGGAACTCTTTTCTTATTTTCCATTACCATTACAAAAAAAAAAAAAGCTCATCACTCAAGCTTTATCCGATTGACTTCTGTCTGGAAAATGGCAGGTTAATATCTCCGGATTACATCATTTAAAAAAAAGCAAAATATTGCATTAAACCGCAGAAGGAACCCTGTTAAATGTCTTCGCTAACAAAAGATGATGTACAAAGAGATAAGTATCTGGGAATGCATCATTATTATTAAGATTCAAGACTAGGAATGTTGACATTAAAAAGATATATTCAGGATATGCATTACCTCAGGGTACTTTGCATAAATGCCCAACAAGCGCAGTAGTTTACTCAGAACAATAGGCTAACTAGAAAAGGACTTGGTGTACACAAGTACATATCTTTTTTTTCTGGGGGGCGGTTCTGTCTTTTTTTAGTGTCATTTAAACAGCAGGCTCTTGGCCAGTGTTGGGTCTTGTTAGCAGTTACAACATATGTTTTTAAACATATATAAACATATCGTGCTCTTGAAAGAAATTAGTCATTTTGCAACAGACACAAAAGTAAGGAATAGAAAATAATTGCCAACCAAGGTACATCATGAAGGGCTAACGTTTGGAAACGCTCTCGTGAAGAATTATTTTCCAAAACAAGGGGAGGGGGCTGTAGTGACAGGAATAGATACCCCGTCACTCTGGCACACAGCCATAAAACATATATCTTGGCCAGTCCTCGATTTCCGACATACATGGGTCTGCAAGCTGGCTGCTGAAGCCCAGGTGTGAAGTAGTTTTTTTAAAGACTGGAGCCGAACATTAACCAGGGCTCAAACAGTCTCCACACAGCTGAATAGCCGTGAAGTAACACCCCTGTAATCCTGCTGTTGTATCGTTTCATTATTTTTGTTGCTGAAGTAAAGCTGTTTAATTTGACCAAGCTGCTTCCTGAGCCCTTCTGCCCCATGTTCTCCCACAGGGGTAATGTGCCAGGAATGTATCACTTGCGGTGTAACAATATTCCCTTGCGGGAACCTACACAGGCACCAAATGTGTAAAATGTGTGGTTTTGGAAGTTAATGCCACTGGCTATTATCAGAGGAAAGAAATCTACTTTGATACATCGAATTACAATATTAGACTGATCAACAAATTCAGTTACTGTACTAATAAACTCTCTCCAAATATTTCTCTGATGAAAATGCAGTAAACTTGACACATCAGTGTGTAGCTTCAATTTCCCTCGATACACACAACCAAAGTATCTTTTAATAATGAAGTAAGCTGACATACCTGTCTGCTATATACTGTGTGCAATAAGAGTGTGAACATGTCAACTTTAATTTCACCTGGTAATTAATGGCTGGGCACTCAAAAACATACATGCAAAAAAAACTTCCATTTGGTGTGAAGTGTACAGGAACAAGATCAAGGTGAGTCGATATTTTGGTCCTCAGGGCAAGACTGTGCAAGAGTGTTAGCAGGTCACCTTTAATTTTATGTCCCTACGTTATACTGTGAGGCTCAGGGAGCCATGCCACCATTGGCGTGCTCCCCACTCACCTTCACTGCCGCAGCCTCCTCCGCGCCGCTCGCTCCCGCCTCCTCCCATGCCGGGCGACAGCTGCTGCAGTGGGGTAAGCATCTCATAATAGCGCCGATCACGGGCGCGCAGTGCGCACACACGGACGCACCCATGCGCGCTCTAACTAAGATCCACCATCTCACTCAACTTGGCCCTCGGCACCTGCACCCTACCCTGCTCTACCACAGTCCTCACCTTGCACACACCTCCACGCTGCAGGTACCTCATTGGACGCTCGCTCCTACATATGCTCAGCTGCCCCACTGGAAAATTGGCTGAGCATTGTTTCAGTTGTACTCACCTCTTCTCTGCCTCCACAGTCTTGCCTTGTCTTGCTGCTTACCTTCCTGTGTACCAACCCGACTTTCCACGACCATCCGCTCTTCTCCAAACCTGACCTCGGCAAACGGACTACGACGACTCTGCTCTCTCCAAACCCAGAAACGGCTAATAGTACCTGCAATGTTCCGTACCTCTCCTCCTCTGACCCGGCAAGTATATCAACCATCCGCACCTCTCCAACCCCGATCTGGCTACCCTGACCAACTCTACACTCCAGACGCGCCCCTGTGGCTGTGGGTGGTTTAATATCCTTTCCCACCTCAGCAGCGTGGTCCTGCCTTGTTTGTGGTAAGCACAGCGTGACAGTATGCTCAGCCCTACAAACATGGACCCCGATGAGGTGGAGAGAACTCTATCCTCTCACGCCAATATGTTCTCTAGACTAGAGAGATACCTGGAGCAAAATGACCGTCAGATAGACCTGCTGCAGCAGAGCCTCCATTCCCTCACTGTCCAGGCGCAGATCGCCTCTCCTATATCTACTCCACTGACAACTGCTGCTGCTTCTGTTACCCCGGTTCCCACAACGACTTTTACAGAACCCCGTCTTCCGACACCTAACCATTACGCAGGAGATCCCCATGGGTGTAGAGGCTTCCTAAACCAATGTTTAATCCAATTTGAGATCACCCCTTCTCGTTTTGTTTCCCCAAGATCAAGGTGGCCTATATCATATCTTTACTTACGGACGACGCCTTGCCTTGGGCTTCCCCCATCTGGGAGCAGATGTCGGACCTTACACAAGACATCGGTCTCTTCGCCAGGAAGTTCCATAGGGTCTTCGACACTCCAGCACGTAAGATGACTGCTGCTTCCTCCCTATTCCATATCTCTCAGGGAGACCGATCGGTCGCCAGGTATGCCCTAGAGTTCAGGCTCCATACAACTGAGGATTCTGTTTACTACAGTACATCTTCTACCTTTCTTATGGGGAACAGAAGTTACTGACTGAGACTCACTGTGCTCACTCCCCCTGGTGGAATCTAGAGAGGGGGCACGCTCTTTCAAGGAGTGGTTCTGGCTCTGCGCTGCGCCACTCACATTGCGGGGGCAGGGCTCTGGCTTTCACGCCAGACCCGGACAGGTTTTTGCAGAACATTTTTGTGCAGACTGGCGGTCAGCCACACGTGCGCTTTCCTGACTTGGCGGGGGACGCCATTTTAGGTGGGACTCACTGGATGAGGAAGCCTCCATTTTGATCACAGTCTGAGACAGGAAGGAACAATGAGGCCTTATCTTCTGCCTTCTGACAAGACCTTGCGGAGACCCCCAAGGAGCGCCCCACTGATCTGGAGGAACTGATTGCGGTCTGTATTCGGGTAGGCCAACGCCTGAAAGAGAGGAGGGCCGAACATTCCCGTCTTCGACAACAGAGAGCGAGATCCCCTCTTTCTCACTTCATCGCCCCAGTCTATTCCCCATGCAACTAGGGGGGAACAGGTTATCCCTGTCTGAGAAGCAACACCGCTGCAGCGCTGGCCTTTGTCTATACTGCGGCAACTCCGGCCATCAAGTACTCCTGTGCCCCCACAAGCCGGGAAATGCCAACTCCCAATGAGAATCCGGGGAGTCTTGTTGGGAACACTATCCATCTCCCCTATCACCAAAGAGAGCCTCTCAACCCGGATTATGTTACCAGTTGTTCTTACCGGGAGACATTTCACGTCACTGCTATGGCATAGGTGGATTCCGGATCGGGAGGTAATTTTATTGATCAGTTCTTTGCAGAACGGAGTAACATTCCACTCATCCACAAGAATATACCGGTGGGGTTGGAGGCCATCGACTGACGACCGCTACAACCAGCCTTTATCTCCCTACAGATCATCCCCTTCTGTTTACAGGCAGGACTGGACTGTAAGGAGGAGATTCATCTTTTCGTGATCCACACTCCTGCGGTTGAAGTGATTCTCGGTCTCCCGTGGCTCCAACGCCATAACCCTTGGATGAATTGGACCAATAGAGAACCTATACGGTGGAGTACCCGTTGTGCGGAATCTTGTCTTAAGCCGGTTTACAAGGTTGGTGGCTTGTGCACGTCCGGGAAGCAGGCGAACTTTCTGCCAAAGGTATACGAAAAATTTTGTGATGTTTTCGATAAAGTACGGTCTGAAGTTCTTCCTCGACATCATCCCTTTGATTGTCCAATTGACCTTTTGCCCGGTTCAGTACCCCTTCCGGAAATCAAAGCTATGAATGATTATATCCGGGAGAACATAGAAAGGGGATTTATTCGGAAATCCTCTTCCCCAGCTGGAGCCGGATTCTTTTTCGTCAAAAAGAAGGACGGTCTCTCCGATCGTGCATTGATTATAGGGGCCTCAAAAAGATTACTCTAAAGAATCGCACCCGTTGACCTTGATCACGGAACTCTTCGACCGTCTACAGGGGTCAACTATTTTCACTAAATTGGACTTGCGGGGTGCCTATAATTTGGTGAGAATACACCAAGGCGATGAATGGAAGACGGCATTCAATACCCGTGATGATCATTATGAATATCTAGTCATGCCCTTCGGCCTTTGCAATGCCCCGGCTGTCTTTCAAGACTTCGTCAATGAAATATTCCGGGACATCCTCAACAAATTTCTCATCGTCTATCTGGATGACATTTTGATCTTTTCCAAGTCTACCCAGGAACACGTCAGCCACGTTAAACAGGTACTGTTACGCCTTCGAGAGAATCACCTATTTGCCAAATTGGAGAAATGTCAATTCCACCAAACCTCCACGGCATTCTTAGGATATATAATTTCCGATTCCGGCTTTTCGATGGATCCAGCTAAACTCAAGGCTATCCTAGAATG
Organism: Ascaphus truei; assembly: GCF_040206685.1. Lineage (NCBI taxonomy): Eukaryota > Metazoa > Chordata > Amphibia > Anura > Ascaphidae > Ascaphus > Ascaphus truei. Next base: position 353,863,228 of record NC_134484.1, read on the forward strand.
GCCCCGTCCGACCACCCTCAAAGGCATCCAATGCTTCTTGGGCTTCGCGAACTATTATCGCAGATTTATCCGAGGTTTTTCTTCAACAGTAGCTCCCATCATGCCCTTAACCAAGAAAGGCACCTTGTGGTCTGCAGCTGCCATCTTAGCCTTTGACCATCTGAAGAAAGCCTTCGTGTTTGCTCCCATCCTCATCCACCCAGACCCCAGACTACCCTTTACCCTGGAGGTGGACGCGTCAGACGTTGGGGCCGGGGCCATCCTGTCTCAAAGAAAATCACCATTGGCAAGACTACATCCATGCGTATTTTTATTTTTTTTAAATCTTCAGCTGAGCGAAATTATGATGTGGGGAACCGGGAACAATTGGCAATCAAGCTTGCTCTCGAGGAATGGAGACACCTCTTGGAGGGCACGGAAAATCCCATTACAATATTAACCGACCATAAAAATCTCCTTTACATAGAAGGCGCTCGCAGCCTAGGCGCTCGACAGGCGTGTTGGTCGCTCTTCTTCTCCCGCTTCAATTACATAATCTCCTTTGTTTCTGTGTCCAAGAACCTCAAGGCGGATGCTCTCTCATGACAGTTCCTCGCTGAGGATAAGTCCGAAGATCTACTGGAGACAGTGCTCCATTCTAAATTTATTATCTCTGCCAACTCCTTTGATATTATGGACCAGATCCGTCTGGATCAATCCCATGTCCCAGAGGGCCTCAAAGTCCCAGAGGGCCGCCTCTTCGCCGCACCTCTATACCAAAAAAGGGTCTTTGAGTGGTGTCACTCCTCTAAATTGTCTGGACACCCAGGTGGTGATCGATCTCATACAGCGAACCTTTTGGTGGCCAGGTATGCAGGCAGAATCAAAGAGTTCATCCAAGCATGTGCCACATGTGCCCGTAACAAAACGCCGCAAAGCAGACCCCTGGGACTCCTACAGCCACTCCTGATTCCGGACCATCCTTGGAACCATTTGTCTATGGACTTCATAGTAAATCTACCTCCTTCCACGGGGATGAAAACTATTCTCGTCATTGTCGATCGCTTCTCTAAGCAGACACATTTTATCCCATTATAGGGACTTCATAACTTCTCCAAGCTCACAGATATCTTTGTTCAGGAGATCTTTCGCCTACATGGGGTTCCTCAGACATTCGTCTCTGACCGGGTGGCACAATTCATTTCCAGATTCTGGTGCTCTTTCTCTGAAAGGTTGGGCATCACCTTACACTTTTCATCAGGGTACCATCCACAGACAAACGGTCAGATGGAGAGAACGAATCAAACTCTTGAGCAGTATCTGCGTTGTTTCATTTCCGACTCCCAGGATAACTGGCCGGACCTTCTGCCCTGGGCCGAATTCACCCATAATTCTCTTCGCAACGAATCCACCCAGGAGTCACCATTTTTTATTAATGATGGATTCCACCCTTCCTGACTGCCATTGGCCTCTACTTCCTCTGAGGTACCAGCCGTGGATAATCAAATCTGTCTCCTTCAGGACTTATGGAAAAAGAGCCAGGAGAATCTGAGAGTCGCAACTAATAGACAAAAGATCCAAGCAGACCGTCACCGTCGCACGATCCAGGAATTCAGCCCAGGAGACAGGGTATGGTTATCCTCAAAAAACATACACCTCAAGGTGGCCACGCCCAAGCTGGCACACAGATTTCTTGGCCCGTATCCTGTGATACAAAAGATCAACCCGGTGGCCTACCGACTGCGTCTTACTCCCTCAATGAAGATTCCCTCAGTCTTCCATGTCTGACTGCTTAAACCGGCTCTGTTCCAGAGCCCTCGCTTCACTGATACCACTTCACCTCCACCTACTCGTACAAGGGCAACAGGAGTACGAACTCCAGGCTATTGTGAATTCCAGGATCTCCAGAGCGACGTACAGGACTTGGTCCACTGAAAGGGCTTTGGACCAGAAGAACGGTCTTGGGTTCCCCCACAGCATTTTCACGCCCCCAGACTCGTACAGGCTTTCCATCTGAAGCATCCTTCTGAACCGGCTTGGAAACGCCCGGAGGTCGCTTCTGAATGGTGGGATACTGTGAGGCTCAGGGAGCCACGCTGCCATCGGCGTGCTCCCCACTCACCTTCACCGCCGCAGACTCCTCCGCACTGCTCGCTCCCGCCTTCTCCCACGCCGGGCGACCACCGCCGCACTGGCGCACGTGATGCGCACACGTGCTCTAACTAAGATCCACCTCCTCGCTCAACTTGGCCCTCGGCACCTGCACCCTGCCCTACCACAGTCCTCACCTTGCACACACCTCCACGCTGCAGGTACCTCATTGGACTCTCTCTCCTACATATGCTCAGCTGCCCCACTGGCAAATGGGCTGAGCATAGTTCCAGTTGCGTTGCACTCACCTCTTCTCTGCCTCCACAGCCTTGCCTTGTCTTGCTGCTTACCTTCCTGTGTACTGCCTTTCCCACCTCAGCACCGTGGTCCCGCCTTGTTTGTGGTGAGCACAGCGTGACATATACAGAGTGGACTAAGGCTCATATTTACTAAGCAGTCTTATGCCATATGAGACCTTCTAGCAATGGAGTAGCAACGGAAGGTGTCTTAAGGCAGAAGACCGGTTAATAAATATGGCCCTAAATATATCACCAATTCAATCACTACTTGATATACACGATAAAGTGAATGAATTATGTTTAGTCATGAACGCCTACTTCTGCTAACAGGGAAAATGGAATCCCTTGGCAAACAACATACAGTATAAATAAGGTTGTGATTTGCAGTCAAAGATAGGAACTTAATTCAGATTTAAAAACCCATTACTGTAAAACGCCCATAACAATAATGCTGCTTTAACATAGTTTGTGTTGAAGGGTTTCCTGCATTCTTTATCTGATTCAGTCCTTTCCTTTTTCCATTCAGAATACCATTTCCAAGGGTATGACTCATAGCAGATTGTAATCGATTATTCCAAAAGAAAACCAAGTCATGGTTATGCTGTGCAGGGCTAGCCCCAGCCTCCCGAATGGCTGCAGTAGTGGGTTTTAATTTAACCACCAATAACCATCTGTGATGGCAAAGGGGCTAAGATACGCTAAAATAAAGGCTACGCCCGCCTCTGCTGTCCTTCCCTGGGGCTCATCTGGACACCAGACCCCTGGTAGCCTGGTAGCCCCTTCCAATCTATGTAAACATATATGCTTTATTTCTGTGTGTCAAAATGTATGAATAGAATAAAAATGTGTATAGTGTAACATAAAGCAGAGCCAAAGTCTCTGGTCATGCAGGGCTGAGAAACCCGTTGTGCTGCCCACATGTCCAGAGAAGATGGCTGCCCTCTGGTAAGTGTTGCGCTCATTGGCCTATTTAAACTTCCCTCCTTCCTTGGTACGGTAGCCAATCAGAGCGTGGGAACTCAATCCCAATTGGGATTGGCTCTAGTAGACCATGTGACAGATTTTGTATGATGTATGATTTTGTATGATGGTGGTTAGTTTGAAGTAGAATTTTTTATCAATGGTTTGGATTTAGGAATTGAATAGTGAATTGTGTAATTGATTTGGATTGTATTGTAATTGATTTTTTTAATTGATTAATTGATTGATGGTACATTTTTTAATGTTTACTTGCTTATTTTGTATTTGATTTTGTGGATGGCATTGTAGGTTGTTGGTAATTGTTTATTTGATTTTGAACATTAATTTTGCATAGTGTTACATGATGCACAGATTAATTGCATCATGTACACACTAAAATGCAATTGTTTGTTTGACATTTGGTATACAGTACATTTATTTGTCTAGGTTTGCTGGTTTGTTGGGAGATGAGATGTAATGTATTTAGCTATGTGCTGGTTTAATTTTCTGATGGAATGAACTTTTTTTCAGATTGAGATTTCATGTTTTTATTTCTGCATGTTTGTGTAATCCTTAACCATTTATTTGTATATTGGTGTTGTGTGCATATATATATATATATATGTATATATGTATATATATATTAAACCCACTGTACAAATGAATGGGTGAAGGGTTGGTATCATGCGAGGGTGGGTTAACCCCTTAATTACTGTCGCGGTTATTATCCGCTAAGGTGATTAAGGGGTTAGCGGACATTCCATTGGTTTTTTTTTTTTTAATTCTTTTGTATGTTTTGTAGCACCGGAGGGGGACGTGAGCAGGATGAGGATGAATATGGCCTTCATCGTGGGTGCATGGAAAAGGTAAGTGCAATATGTATTTACTGTATTTATTGTGATTCATGTCTTTTAAATGGGCAAATGCATTATTATCCATATGTGGATAATAGTAATTTTGCCCATTACTGTAGTGTATGTGTTAGAGGGGGGGGGGGTGTATTTATTTACAAATATTGTTTCTTTTTTTGAGGCACACGATTGGTACCGCAGGCCCGTGGGGACCCCTGGACGCCTGAGGGGACCCTGGCGGACACCCTCGGGAACCCCCGGACACCTGCGGGGACCCCCGGACGCCTGTGGGGACCCCTGGACTCCCGCTGGGACCACCGGACACCCGCAGGGACCCCTGGACTCCCGCGGGGACCCCCGGATGCCCGCAGACACCCGCGGGGACCCCGGCGGGGATCACCCAGTGACATCCATGGGGTAAGCCGGGAACACCTTTTTTTATTTAAAAATAAATATTTAAACACTAAAAAAGTGTCGCCTGTTGTATGGATGGTGTGCCTGCAAAAAGGTAAATAAGGAATTTTTTCTAAGTCCTGCTCCTTTAGCGCCTGCCTTGAGCTGGCATGTTTTTTCCAGCGCATTTTTAAAGCACAATCACTTATCGTAGCTTTGAGAATCGCGCAGACTGGCAGAAATCAGCGCATTTAGCTGATCATACGAGCTTTGTGGGACTTAGAAAAATTTATTTAAAAAAGCCTGTTTAAGAGCGCAAAGTTAATGTTATCACTGCTCTGTGAATCGCGCTGAGCGCAATATCACGTTCTTAGAGCACTTTGCGCTCTTAAAACGACGTATCACTGTTTAGTGCATAGCCCCCATAGTCTCCCACTCCACTCCCCTTGGGGAGGGAATACAAACTGACAGGGCCCTGCACAGTTGTTGGGGTAGACCAGCCTCTCTCAAGAGTAGAGGTAACACCTGAATTTTAGGTGTGCAGCTTCTTAAGTACAGGAAAAGCAGGAATCAGGTCTGAATTCCTGATTGGACACATAGGCCTAGTTGCACTGCCTCCCCTGTGACTCACTGAAGCTGCTGGGGGTGGGGAAAACCCAGGATTAGTCCTGGCAGGCCTGCTTTTACCAGGCCTTACTTCCAGGAGAAGGGCAGACTTGTAGCCAGAAACCAGCAATGGCTACATAAGTATTATCTGTCCTGTACGTGCGATACTTACCTTCACTTTTTTCACTAAATATTACATTATTCATGTAACCCTTATTCCCCCCGCCCCCTAGACTCATCTGACATATCTAGGGTGTGTGAGGGCGGATTACATGTACTGAGTGGTGCGTGCCTGTGTGGAACAGGAGGGCCTGAGTCTCCCGCGGTGGTGTGGGGGATCACAGGACCAGACTTCTGGGGTAGTAGCCTCCATGGTTTCAGTGGTGGTGCAGCGTCTCCATCCTCTATACCTTTCCAGGGTATGGGGTAGGACCAGTATAGAAAAGTGACCCCTGGTCCCAGGGTGGATGCTCCAAAATCACACAGCAGTCGTTGGTAAAAAGGTAATGTCTCTCTTTATTGGGTCGAGCAGTGCCCGGCAGGCATAGTGGCAAGCAGCCACAACAACAACAGCAATGTCCCAAAAACACATGGCCCTCCAATCTGTACAGGCCTTTCCTCCTCTCCTTCCCTCCAAGCATACACTCCGACAGGATGGCCTGGGCTGGGGCCTCAATACCCCGCTGCCCACCTCAGAGGGTATCCTCTGGCTGGGGGATGGATTCTCCCCATCACCCCATCATCGGGGTGAGGGGCATTGGTCCACCTGAACTCGGCTCGCTCTCCAATTGTCATAGGCCAGAGTTCTCTCTCTTGCTGCTCCCAGGACGGAGCTAGGTATACTCCTCTCACTCCCAGGACAGACTTCCAGAGTCCACTCCTCGTAGACTCCAGAATAGACAAAACTGTCACTTACAGGAATGGGCTGCTAAATAGGCTTAGCCCCACCCATCATGATTTCAGCAGTACCTCCCCTCTGTCTCATGCCTGCAGCAGAGTCAGGTGCATGCATCTATCAATCAGAGCAGGGCTTGAAGGGGGGAAAACCCATGATCACTACTGGTGCCTGCCTCTAACAGGACTTACCACAGCAGGAGGAAGATAGGTATAGCCTGTGCTGTTTACAGGGCGCTACACTCTCCCTCTGGTGGAATCCAATGGTCCCCACTTGGACCTAGCTCTAGCAGCACCATCCTGCGGCGAACAACATGGGAAACAGCACATATTATGGCAGTGTTATCATAACATTGGCACATGAGGTATTTCAAGAAAATAAACATGGGTACTCCCAACGTGGAGAACCCTACAAATAATGTTTTGGATCTGGCTTTCTTATTCTTCTGCCATTATGATCCGTGATGGTCACATAGAAAGATTGCACCGACCCATGCTCCGGTCGATACATTACGCTGTGCATGTATATGCACCACCCTATGCTCCAGATCCTAACCAACTCACTTATTTTATCCTCGTTATGATAACCTCCCTGACCAAACTTGGTCCGAAGATATTCCTGCACAGCCTCCCTGAGCCAGCTATCCCAATTTTCTTCTATTTCCCTCATGATGGGCTCCGGCACATAAGGGTACTCGTATGCATGTGACTGCCTATACCTAGCCACTATGGCTCTGTCGGCACGGCTCAATTTAGTGAGCTTGCGGTGCCCTGCCCTGCTTGGCAGTACCCAAAACTCTGGCTCTTCCGGAGCAATTTCATCATACAGTATACTGGGGCCTTTGGGTTTAATGAGTTTCTGCTCGATCTCCCGGAATCTATGGTCTATCTCATCCTCCACCTCCTGAGGAGTAAAGGCACCTGTTGCCCACCAATGATCTACGATGTGGCTCTTAATGAGCAGGAATCGTGTACGGTCCATCCCTGCATGGTACCCAGTAAACAGGGGCGCCCACCATTTGTCACGGTGCTCGTATTCTGTAGACTGACTAGTGTGCTCTACCTCAGATTCTGCCTGCGAGGAAACACCGGACATCCCCGCCTCCGTAGAGTGCGAGCAATCTCTCCTCCCCTTGGCATTAAAGTACCTGGTAGGGTTCATCTTTTGAACCACCTCCGGAACAGGCCCAGACTCTGCTGGAGTATGTGATCCTCGGGCTCTCCCTCTAGCGCTAGGAGAAAACGGCACAGGGTTAGACACAGGTATCACACGATCATAGGGTATTTCCCCATCCGACCCTACATCGCTCAACTCCCAGTCCCGCAAGTCCTTGGAGTACTTAGGGTATTTGTTTAATTTATCCCCGCTAGGTCCCAGTGACAACACTCGTGACGGGGCAGGGGCAGTGGCCGGGGCGATGGAGATAGGGGCTGGGGCAGGGGCAACGTTCATGTCATTGTCCAGCAAGCGGGTAATACCGCGACCAAGGGATGCTTTCTTGGGCGCTTTCTCCGCCATGTGTCGCGCCTCTCTCGATGGACCTTGGCTCTTCAGGGTGGCCATTGCAGCTGCCATGGCTACTCTCCATGAGGAGAACAGCGCTACCGGGCCTTGTTTCCTGGTGAGACCGGAAATGACTTCACCAGCTGTGCCCTTAGAATCTCCCTCCGCTCCGTGGTCACGCACCGGAAGTGCGTCGAGGACCGGCATGGGCGTTGGCAGAGCATCCGGTTCACGGACAGACAAGTAGGCCGCAAGCCTCTCCTTCTCGTCCTCCGCGGTTGCTGCTGTCGCCTGGCGGGAGTAAGGGGGTGGTGGAGTCGCCTTACCGCTCCGCTGCTGTTTGGTGATCTTGGGATCCTCAGGGGTCATCTCGGTCTCCGTTTCCGCCGCACTGGGAGTCACCACGGCCGTGGGACTCTTACGGGCCTCCGGCCGCACCAGCGCTCGCCGTCGGAAGGTTTCCGGACTCGTCTGCTCCTTCTTGGTACCGCTGGGGTGGTTCGCCGGTAGGCGCATCGCCACCGATGGCACGCCAACCTCATCCTCCGGAGATATCAGGATCGGTTCCTCCACTAGTGAGTCACCCGGTTCTTCTGCGATACAACCAGTGGGTATAGATACGAAACAGTCTCGCTCAGGTACCTCCACTGCGGTCGCGCTCTTCTCCGTCGACAGCTTGCTTGGTTCGGCAGCGGGCTGGGCCTTGGTTCCTCCCGCTTGGGTGTAACGGGGAACCAGGGCAGTCTTGTCTTTACCCTCCGTCACCTCCGTTAACGTTCCCGGAGAGACACCCCGTGGGGTCTCAATCAAAGGCCATGGCTCGTTCGGCCATAGGTAAAACGTGCCACATTGAGGGCATCGTGCCTTGGTGCTTGGTACCGCGCCCGGTATCCCGCAGTGAACACACAAACACTGGAGGTATTCGTGCTCTGCTACCTCTACCACCAGTAAGCCTCCTGGCAGTTGGTAGATAGTAGTGCTCATCTCCGACATGGTTAGCTCAGGGGTTGAACAGTTCAGCGTTTCAGCTCCTTGCTCCTCGAATGCCAGACAGAAGTGAAGCTCTTCGCTCTCGCTTCCTGACCCTCCCTTTGCTAAGGACGCTCCTCATTGGCTCTCCTTGTGCCCCCTCCCTCTGGTGGAATCCAGAGGCGTGGCCCTCCTTTTTCCAGTGTGATGCGACTTGGTTTGCTGACCAGTCACAGCACAGGTGGGTGGGCTTTCGGCTTTCGCGCCGCTCCGCTCTTCTTGCAGGGGATCTGGGTTTGGCGCCAAACCCCTGCACATTTCCCGCCACATTTCTCGTACAGTTCTTTTGCACGATTCACGTGCTCGCTCCAGGATTGGCGGGAAACGACATTTTAGATCGGCTAAATCTGCTGGGCCATGGATGGCGCGTTGGTCGCCATTTTGGAGGGTTCTTTGCTCCGCGGAGCACATGTAGTGACGGCCGCCATCTTTGATGCGCCAACCACATGTAACTGTGTACTCTCCTCAATGTCTAAGGTGTATTTTTCTCCTAGACACTGACTAATCTCCTTGACACCTTCCACTTCTCTCTGCATGTATATCCTGGTACCCACTAATATGAGGTGGCGTACCCCAGGCTAGGCAGAACTCCTTCTGTGTGTGTACTGTGCTCGATGTTCGTTCCGGCCAGTGCTCTGTAGTGCGTTCTGTGGATGCTAGCTAGAGTACCGGGCATCTCCCTAGGTACGGGCGTCCCTCTATTGGCCACTCATAGTGTGGGCCCTGGGCCATGGTCCCTGGACTAGTTAGCAGGCTGACCCCCCCAGTTGCCTCACACTACCTGCCTCAAGGAACTAGGACAGCGATAGCTATGCACCCCTCTTAAGCCACCCGCTTAGGGCGCCCAGGGCGTACTGTGCGGGAGCGGCGATCCACACTCCCCTGACTACCCCCGGTGTGCAATTGCGCCCTATGTTCCTCAGCACTGGACCGGAGAGTGCACATCACTCTTTCTGCTCTGCCTTGCTGTAAGCCTGTCCTGTTTATCTCAGCAGCGCCTCCAAATGTAACCCTTATCCCCCCCCTAGACTCATCTGACATATCTAGGGTGTGTGAGGGCGGATTACATGTACTGAGTGGTGCGTACCTGTGTGGAACAGGAGGGCCTGAGTCTCCCGCGGTGGTGTGGGGGATCACAGGACCAGACTTCTGGGGTAGAAGCCTCCATGGTTTCAGTGGTGGTGCAGCGCCTCCATCCTCTATACCTTTCCAGGGTATGGGGTAGGACCTGTATAGAAGAGTGACCCCTGCTCCCAGGGTGGATGCTCCAAAATCACACAGCAGTCGTTGGTAAAAAGGTAATGTCTCTCTTTATTGGGTCGAGCAGTGCCCGGCAGGCGTAGTGGCAAGCAGCCACAACAACAACAGCAATATCCCCAAACACACGGCCCTCCAATCTGTACAGGCCTTTCCTCCTCTCCTTCCCTCCAAGCATACACTCCGACAGGATGGCCTGGGCTGGGGCCTCAATACCCCACTGCCCACCTCAGAGGGTATCCTCTGGGTGGGGGATGGATTCTCCCCTTCACCCCATCATCGGGGTGAGGGGCATTGGTCCACCTGAACTCGGCTCGCTCTCCAATTGTCATAGGCCAGAGTTCTCTCTCTTGCTGCTCCCAGGACGGAGCTAGGTATACTCCTCTCACTCCCAGGACAGACTTCCAGAGTCCACTCATCGTAGACTCCAGAATAGACAAAACTGTCACTTACAGGAATGGATACAAAGAAAAGACAGCGCAAAAAAACCATAGTGTAGTAAATTCAATTAATATTTATAAAGTGAAGGTGAGTATTGCACGTACATCAAAATAAAGGGTTATTAGCATGACATGTTTAGGGACATGTTACCACTCAGCAGGAACAGCCAGACACCAATGCAGAGATCTTTACACGTTCACCCTCTTTGCTGCCAGCATCCAGGGAGACTCTGTGTTGCTCTGTGGTGGCGAGTCGTGTTGAAGGAGCTCCAGGCAGTGGATCGGCAGAGATGATCTCAGCTCTCTTCCGTGTTACTCCACGCTGGCGTGTGACGTCATCCGGCGGCGTCTCTCAGCCTCTCGCGTCTCACACGTGTGGGTCAGGAGAGATGGTCTCAACTTGCTTCCTTGTTACTCCACGCTGGCGTGTGACGTCATCCGGCGGCGTCTTACAGCCTGTCGCGTCTCGAACGTGTTGATCCTTTAGCGATATTCTTTCTAATGGTGGCAAATTGTCCCAAACAAGTCCCGCAGAGAACTATTGTTCAAAATAGTAGCCACAATGGGAATAGTAGGAACGCGCCCTCTCCTACGCGTTTTGTACTTTCGTACTTCGTCAGGGAATGAGGGCGCGTTCCTACTATTCCCATTGTGGCTACTATTTTGAACAATAGTTCCCTGCGGGACTTGTTTGGGACAATTTGCCACCATTAGAAAGAATATCGCTAAAGGATCAACACGTTCGAGACGCGACAGGCTGTAAGACGCCGCCGGATGACGTCACACGCCAGCGTGGAGTAACAAGGAAGCAAGTTGAGACCATCTCTCCTGACCCACACGTGTGAGACGCGAGAGGCTGAGAGACGCCGCCGGATGACGTCACACGCCAGCGTGGAGTAACACGGAAGAGAGCTGAGATCATCTCTGCCGATCCACTGCCTGGAGCTCCTTCAACACGACTCGCCACCACAGAGCAACACAGAGTCTCCCTGGATGCTGGCAGCAAGGAGGGTGAACGTGTAAAGATCTCTGCATTGGTGTCTGGCTGTTCCTGCTGAGTGGTAACATGTCCCTAAACATGTCATGCTAATAACCCTTTATTTTGATGTACGTGCAATACTCACCTTCACTTTATAAATATTAATTGAATTTACTACACTATGGTTTTTTTGCGCTGTCTTTTCTTTGTATCCATTTAGCCTGGTGTTTGAGCCAATCCCATCAGACCAGCAGCATAAAACCACACTATATCAGGTTGTATTGAATACCTTTATTATCATCACATATATATATTTATCACAGGTCACTTATGAGCGCAATATTATCTGTTTCACTTACAGGAATGGGCTGCTAAATAGGCTTAGCCCCACCCATCATGATGTCAGCAGTACCTCCCCTCTGTCTCATGCCTGCAGCAGAGTCAGGGGCATGCATCTATCAATCAGAGCAGGGCTTGAAGGGGGGAAACCCATGATCACTACTGGTGCCTGCCTCTAACAGGACTTACCACAGCAGGAGGAAGATAGGTATAGCCTGTGCTGTTTACAGGGGGCTACATTCACAACACTATGAGTTGTGCGCTTTTCTTCTTTTTCTATCCTACTACAAAGCATGGACCAAGTAACAACTCCGGAACCTCTGTGAAGAGCAGGGATTGGAGACAGTCCAGCAGCAAGAAGGATATGGTTGCAGACCTTGTCTGGCGGGGAGCCCCACCGCTGCAAACCCAGCAATCGGGGGATAGGGGACAAGCGAGAGGTCCCCCTCAGCCAGGCAATCATATTCATCCGATACCAGCTCTGAGGAACAAGACAACGCTGATGCGGGGAGCTCCAGCTCTGATTCTGCCATCCAGATCACCACCGCATTTGCAGCCCTGGGGGGTGTGGCCACACCGGAGCTCCAGCTGGTGGTCCTACAGTTGCTGACTGCCCTGGCATCCGCCTCTGCCTGACCTTCGTCCCCCATGTCCAGCCACAGCTCCTATTCAGGTCATCATCCCCGGCTCTCCTACAGCAGTTTTGCCCATTTAGATCAGGAGAAGGACAACATCGACGGTTTCCTGCACTCAACTGGGCACCAGTGTTTATCTCTTTTTCTCTTCTCCGTGCAGTCCAATGTCAGACCCCCCTGAGGACATGCCGCGATCTCTCTAAATCCTGAATCTAGATACTAAACCCCGCCGAACAAGAATGAACCTGTTTCTATCACAGCAATATTGTGGCCATGCTCACCCCTGGGATGTCCGAATGTGCTAATCATGGTAACCAAACTTTTTGGAATTTAGTGCCTGTATCATTTACCAAGCGTGCGAGCTTCTCCATCTGGCAGACAAACCAAATTTTGTTCCTGATTTTGGATAACGATGGAGAATTCTTCTATTTCTATAATGCTGCGATCTCGCACCTCGTTGCTGTCACAAAGTGGGCGATAAGTTTATTTTCATCTCTGGATAGCTCTTGCGCTGGTCTGTTCAAAAGGAACAGCTAGGGGTCCAGTGGAATTTTGAGGTCTAATATCCTCTGCAGCCAATCCCAAATTCTCACCCAAGTGGGAGATATTGATATAGTTTGACTCCTTGATATAGTGCAATGCGCACGAAACACATAGGTGGTCCGTTATACCTCTATTTTTAATGGACTTAATAAAATAATCTTTTTATATCTATTTTGGACCCACTCTCTTGGCTGTGCGTTGTACTTTCTATTTCTGTATATCTACATTCACCATCAGCAGCATGCCTCACCAGGGACACAGGGCAGGGGCATTTATATATTTGTGAGTATATCAAGATTGCCTTCATGTGTTGTTATAGCAGTTCATCTCAATGATGTTTTGAGGGGTGTGTTCAGTCCCATTACTCTTTTCCTTCAGGGTGTTGTTGTCCCTTTTCAGAACATTATTACAAAAGAGAGTTATATTTTCTCATATACCACTAGCCTTTTGTCATGTGCCCTGACTTATGTACCATTCTATTTATATATTACCTTGAGGATTCAGTGCTGGAGCGCTTATACCACTAAACTTTGTATCCAAATTTTATTGTGGTCTACCCTGTGTTTTTGTGATCCAACCAAGTTTATTGTAGTGAACATTAAGTCTCCCCAATGTAATTCTTTGTGGCCAACCCTACGGTACAGTGTTTAATCACCCCACAGAAAGTTCCACCATGTGTAATCCCTGTCATCTCTGTGTTATTAACTTTGACTATCAAGAGCCTCTTTTGAGTCTTTTCTTCTGATACAGTCTCGAATAAGCCCACATACTGGGGCCCGTGGACTACCCGTGTGGTCGTTGTGTCTCATTCAATCCGGGACCCCCATTGGGCCTTTGCCGAAGTGCTGTCATCCCGGCCCGGGGAAGGGGGCCACAGCCATCCCTCTTTGTAATAGCAGTCTCAGGCCCCATCTGAACCTTCCACAGGACCCCATCTGTAGTCTACTGGGGTCTATTGCGCCTTTCCGGTCTGGCAGAAAATTTGTATTTTACAATGCAAGTCTGTAGATATAGTCTATGGATGAGCAATAGCTGCTTGTGTCTTTAAGTGTTGGGGAGTGCTACTGAACAATTGGGAAGTAGAGAGGCTTATTTGGCAGCCCTACTCTGGCCACCACGCTGGGATCCTCTCACTTCGCGCCAGTACTACTCCAGAACAGACTCTTCTTCAACCCCTTGGCTAGTAGTAGGCGTTGCAGTCGCAGCATCAAGTTTCTTTAAGAATTCCTCTGCCTCGTATAGCTCTCTCATCACATTAGCCCTGCCATTTTTTATGATCAGTAGGCCAAAGTGAAATATCCACCTCTACCGTATTCCCTTGTCCCTCAGAATTTTTGTTAGGTTGGAATTTGTGGCGCTTATTGAGCGTTGTGAGCGAAAGATCTTGAAACACCTGAATATTTTTTTTTTTTTCAAAGGTGATAGTTTTTGTGTTATGGGTTATATTGCTTAGGGTCTCCTTAGTTTTATAGTGGTGGAAGCGGAGGATAATGTCCGTCGGAGGGTGCCCTGGTTGTGGTCTGCCTCGCGGGGCCCTGTGACAGCTCAGACTCCGACTTGTCTGGCATCATGGAAGTTAGCAAAATCGTCCACATCTGTAACTGTCTCTGGGACCTAATATTATTGCGCCTGTCCCTATTCTCCGAGTCCTCCTACCGCTCCGTCAACTCGTTACCTGACTTTTTAGGTATGTTGTAGTCTCAATATTTTTATTGAGGGCTTTGACTGTCAGGTGACGGCGACGTGACGGATGACGTCACCCGTTGCCATCGCCGCTAGCAAAAGTTGTAATTTGTTTTCCGGCGACGTCGCGGGTGACCAGGTCTTTGATTGGTACAGAGGCTGTCACATGTGGCAACAGCCTCTGAAAAATCAAATTTGACCGGCTTCATAAATTCGCGCCGCCAGTGTCGCTCCGTCGCGTCGCGCTTACTATAGGCGCATGCAACGGCGGCAATTCATTTGTTTTGCCGCGACGTCACGTCGCCGGCACTATAAGCGCAGCCTAAGAGATCCACACCGCTCCACCTGCCTTCCCCCTTGTTCTTCTGCCTATGCGGCGGCAATCATGTGGCAGGGACTCTCGCGCCAACCCCCCTCCTCCACGCGCCCAGGACAGACAGCCCCGATCGGGAAGCAGGCAGCCTCCAGCCGCAGTCCGGCAAGGCGTCAGAAGGACTGCCGCCACGACTCACCCCCCGACCACTGCAACCCCCCTACAGGCCCCAGGGGGGTAAAGAAGCAGGTCTGAACTCTGTTAACCCTCTGGCGCCAAAAGAAAATGGCCGTTCCATCTCCACCAGCTCACCCACTCCCCACACCGACTCTGTCCACAGCGCGGAAACTCCCCTCAGGCAACCTCCCACCCCGTTGACCGGCAGGGCCCCGCTCATCTATCTCAGCTCAATGGAGATCCCGATCGCCAGACTCCGGAGGCAAGCGGGCCCAGATCACAGCCAGATAGCCCGCCGGGACAAGATGGCCATCGTACCTCGTCGCCCGGCCACTCCGTCTCCTCTGCAGTCAAGTTAGTGGGGTTTTCTTGGGCTTTTGCTTAATCCGGGTGGCCTATAGCGCCTGGACGTCCTGCTACTGTGTTTGGGGGTATTTTTCTACTTTATTACAGGGGATAAAATCGAGTATTGTGAATCTGAGGCCTGGAGCTCCGGAGCTGCACGTCTATACTGATCATCAGTTCGCCACGCCCCCAGTTTCCTTCAGTTTTGCCCATTTTGATCAGGAGAAGGACAACATCGGCGGGTTTCTGAGATCCTTTGGACACCAGTGTTTTATGCACCAACTACCAGAGGAGGACTGAGTAAAGTTTCTGGCTCCCCAGCTCAGCGGCAAGGCAGCGGTCGCCACCGGGAGGATGCCATAAACTACACCATTGTAAAGGAACTTATGGTGTCTAGGTATAATATCACCCCAGAGACATACCAGGTGCAGTTCCGTGCCCTGGACAAGGCACCCCTTGACTCCCACGCTGCCCCGTTAGCCCGCTGCACATAGTGATGGGTAGCTGGATGTGAAGTGAGCTCTTTTCAGGGCTTATTAGACCTGATCCTGAAGGAGCAATTTTTGCTAAAATGCATCCCTGAAGTCTGTGAGTGGATCACAGACCGAAAACCCACAACCTTCCTACTGGCTACTAAGATGGCCGATGACTTTATGGCAGCCCGACCCCGGCTCTGCCAGCCTGCTCCAACAATCTACCCCTGCTGCCGGTGCACTGGCCCTGCTTCTGTCTGGAGACTGGCCACACCACCCCCAGCTCCCGATCCTGACCCACTTTGTCCATGAGATGCTGTATTAAGGTTGCAACCGCACCGGGCACCTGAGGCGTGACTGCCCCTGAGCCCAGTGGACCCCGCTCCCAACTCCGGCATCCCATCTCCTACGTGATCACTGGCACTTCAGCCTTGGCTGCGCCACCGGCGATCCAGCCACCTGGTGGTGAGACCCAGTGAGGCACCATGGTCAATTGGGTGTACAGCGTATGCCCGGATGGCCTGCACCCAGACGACCCTGTGAACCTCAACAGTCAGCGGGTGGCTGGGCTGATACACACTGGCGCAGCAGTCACACTGATCTTACCGAACCTGATTGCACCAGAACACATCTTCCCAGTGAGAAGATGCATGTCAGCATAGCAAACGGGACCAGCCAGTCCCTGCAAGTTGACTTGGTGTACATGGATTGGGGTACGGGCAGCAGTATCCACAAGGGTGGCATGATGCCCAGTCTGGATTCTGACCCCCTGCTCAGCTGCGATCTGAGAAAATACAACTGCATGTTCCTGAAGCCCACATCTGACCCAATCGCGGCTGTAAACCCACATAATAATAAAACTTCAGTATTGAATTGCTTTGCCCTGCCTGGTGCTGTGATCTCTGGGTTAAGTTCTGGTCTATCTTGACACCATCCATTAAAGCTGCCAACACAAGTCGTCTGGGCAGTGTGGTTCTGTTCAGAAAGTTAGTAAAAATATAGCATAGACTCTTTGATGAATATAAGGCATTTTGATTTCCCCCTTGGGTCAAATGGGGCTGTATGTCTCAATTCTGTAGAAACAAGTCACAAAAAGTACAGATCGTACAGAATTGGGCTTATAGATCAGTATAATCATTCACAACAATAAGTTACACTTCCCTTATTTGAGAAGTTTATCTTCAATTTAGTAAAACGTAATAGCTCCAAACAAAAGTTTAAGAGAAACACTTGACAGAAATTTAAATTATTTAGTGCTCAGATTTTCATGGGGTTATTTTTCTCAGCTTCTGCTATGAAATCTTACCATTTAATCATTAGGCAGCAAACCTCTTTACACGGTTATGTACAGGATACCCCTTGGTTTGAAATCCAAATCCAAAAAATGGTGGTTTCTGCTTCAGAACAATACAAATGCATTTCTGTACTGAATAAAAATATCACTTGTGAGCACATTCACATGTCTCAAACACCCTGCTTTTCACCATTATCTATTAGCAAACAGTGCTTCCACTGCAGCCAGGGATTCTGGGAAATGACATGTAAATGAGTACACTGTCAATTTTCCCTTCTAGTCCATTTTAACATGGAGCCCTATAAGCTTATGCCTGCCGCATTGTACTGATGTGATAAGCTGCATACAACATTCACAGAGGTGCCACAATACATACAGTATGTAGCTGTGACAGAGCCGATCTTTTACATGTTTCTTGCTGGCTTGCAGGGTTATACAGTATTCTCCAAAGGAGCTTTTGGATGATGCTGGAACACTGTGATCTAGCACTTATTGGACCTTGCAGCTTCTAGGTGTCTATTAAATGTGATATACAGTACCTCTAGAAAATTAAAACACTCAAAATGTTCAGTTTTTTTTAATATATATTCTCTATAGAAATCAAAAATGTTTCTTCCTTTTCAATTACAAGCAAATTTGTATCCAGGATAAAGAGGAAGATAAAGACATGTAAAGAGTAAAAATGTGTTCCCCCCCCCCCCCCCACAAAGGTTGCTACTAGATTGCTCTTGCATAAATCTACGGTAAGTCAATGTGGTCAATAGATTGCATGGAGGAAATGCTTCCATGGTGCTAACGTAGAGAAAAAAATAAGTATTGATCTGATAACAAAACATGTCACTGAAAGCAATAGAAAAAAAAACTTTCTTTAATGACCTGGTTTGCACACATCAAGCACTTAGGCTGCGGCCAGGCAGAGAGCGGGCGCACTGGCGCACTGACGCTCGTGCATGGTGACGTCACACACTCTACCGGGAGATTTGTGGCCAGCTAGGTACTCGTGTGAAGGGGCGTGTCGGGGGGCGTGGCCATGACGTCATTGAGCTGCTTCGCCCTCATTGGGCAAACCGCTCACATGACACGCCAGCGAGTGGCAAATTCAAATTGTCTTCCTTCGGCAAGCAGCTAAGCGCCGTGCATGCGCAGGCGCTCGCTCACGCTGGCCACACACATTGCAGCAATGTGCTTCATCACGGCCAGCGCACACATGGGCGCTCAGCATCACCTTGGACGAGGCCTTAGATTGTAAGCTCTTCCGGACAGGGCCTCCCTTTGCCTTATGCGATCATTTACTTGTCGCACGTATCCCCATTGTTTGTACTTTATTTGCCTTGTATTAGTTTTTTGTGTGTGTAACATCTTACATACATACATGCACATACTGCACCAGGAAACGTTGACATATTACACCCAGTGATCCCTCCCTAGAAACTGTTGCTAGTTGAGTTTTAATCCAAGAAACATAGAGGGCATTAGGACCAAGAAAGAGATGCCGTACTTTGTAAAGTCTGGCAGTGCTGGAGTTATGTGTGAAGGGGAGGCAGCGGCAGCCTATTTACATCTGTTCATCAGATCTGAGCACAGTGTCACAACAGAGCAGGGCTCGCACATCTGGGCTTGTTTCTAGACTAGCAGCTGGAACAAACTGATACAGCTACACCAAACCTGTGCAGTGCACGGACTCCCCAGGAGGAAGGGAGGCTGGTTTCTGCGAGCACAAATCTGTTCTATAATGCCTTCCCAAGGAGAAACCAACACCAAAGAAATGCAATTGTTTATTTTTTTATTATTCATTATTTAGGATTATTTGCTGACTTTTTCATCGGGAAGAAAAACCTATCTTTGTTTGTTGATTTGATATCTTTTTTTTATATATATATATATATATATATATACATTGTCTAGAAGGAATTATTCTTTAGAGAGCTGGCTGGTTAAAGAAATGTAAAAGAAAAAAGGAAAATATTCAACAACAAAAAAAGAGCGAGCAAGTGAAATGCTAAAAGAGGGGGGGAAAGACCTGCGTGGGAAAAGTAGATGTGAGTCAGTGAGGGAAACTGATCTGGAATGAAGATAATTGCAAATATCATGACGGTGTGTGTCTTACTATGCAATGAGCAACATGTTGAGGAAGAGGTGCAGATCCCTCCTGTGCCAGCTGCAGATATGGGTGCTCATGCTGGGTTTGCTGTTGCTGCTGGTGATGGTGGCTCTGCTGGATCCAGAAGCCCAGCGTGAGGGCAAATCCAGGAATCTGCATCACATTGGGGAAGGTGGACAAGGCTGGGCAGGTGTGGGCTCCGTGCTGGAGAGGAGTGAGGAGAGCAACCAGTATAAGGTGGAGGTGCTGTCCCCCCTTTCCTCTCTCAGGGAGGAAGGGCTAATTGCTATAGCGATGTCGAGCTCCAGGAGGAACCTCAGCAAAGTCAGAAGAAGGATCTATAGGATGGTAAGGCAGCCCAAGAGAAAGCCTGAGGAGGATGTATCAACCCAGGTGCCTCACATTGATCTGGCACCGCACAAGCACAGCTTTGATGAGGTTACCAGCCAGAAGATATCCTTTCACAGGGCAATACCTGAGGGTCGACACCCACTGTGAGTAATATAAGGATACATTGTAGCTGCTGAGTTACACTTACTGAATCAGCCAGAATGTTAGGCACATAATCAGGAGACAGATTTTATAAGAGGAGCCCCAAGCGATTGCCAGCTTATGTAAGGATGTAGAATTATACATTGTCACATGCTTTTCATATAATAATAAGACATAAAGAAGAAGAAAAAGTTGGACAGTAGTATTGCTGTTTTAATGTAACGGTTACATCTTAGAAGAGGGGACTATTCAAGAGAATCACCCACAATATTGAAAGAATAGAGAGTGGTGTCTCCTCTTGATACTACATCGGGGACATCCGCCATTAGATACAGGCCAACAAATCTCTCTGTGAAAATCCCATGATTCCCTGGAGTTTGTCTGTTTCTCCTGTGGCTTATACATTTATGTTTATGGCAGCAACTATGGAGGCAGAGCTAATATTGCGGACACTTCTTGGTTCCGGCCCAAAATAAATGCTGCAAGAACATTTCTAATGCCAAGTAAACATCTCTAATTGTAGGATGTCCTGGTAGCTTTAAGGGTGGTGGACATAATTCACTTTACTAAGTTTTGTTTATGCATTTTTTAGCATTTTAACTGAAATGTATGTAATATTGGGTAAATACATTAATAAATATAATATATATATATATATATATATATATATTATTGTAATCTACAGTATCTTCTGAAAAAAAAAACGTATATATGATCTGTCCAGCTTTATATTAAGAATATTATTGTTTTTGTAGCTTGAACACTGCTAGTACCAAAAACTCAAAAACTCCTTAAGCACTCATGCATACAAACACCCTCGGCACTTAATGGTTACCTCATAGTGTATTAGAAGCTGCAGTTCACTATTATTCTTGTACTGTGTAAACACTATGCACTCCGCCCTTTTGATCTCACATTATATTATGCTTCGCAATTTTTGGCCCCTGTTAACGTAAGGTACCTTCTCAAATTCCCATTCTCCCTTCACTTGGCCACAGGGCCGCAGACAGCTTTCCCGGGGTCCAGGACTAAAGATTCCATCAGGGCCCCCCCACACACGCATCAGTGGCCTTGTGAGAAGCCTCCCCTCTCCCCCTCCCCCCCTGTTTTCTCTTACACTCCCGCCCTTCTCACCCCCGTCAACCTTTCCTTCCCCCTCCCGCCCCCCCCTACCTCTCACACTTGGGGTTGCTAGGTGGCTTCTCCAAACATACTGGACACCAGTGCCGTCTTAATGCATGGGCACGCTGGGCAGTTGCCCGGGGGCCCCACGAGCATAGGGGCCCCATGCTAATCTATGCACAGACCAGAATTTAACACTAATTTTCCGATGACCCGCCTCAACATTCAAATCTCCCGCTAACTCGGTATAAGGAGAAAAATAACGACTTGTAGCGGAGAGTTGGCAGGGCCCAGTGCACTGCTTTGCCCGGGGGCCTATAATGCTGTTAAGATGGCCCTGCTGGACACAATGGTAAAAGATGTGACCCCTCCGTTACATATAAAAAATACCCCCAGACCTCAAATACATAAAAAATACCCCCACCCACACAATACATATAAAAATACCCCCACCCCCCAATACATATAAAAATACCCCCACCCCCAATACATATAAAAATACCCCCACCCCCCAATACATATAAAAATACCCCCACCCCCAATACATATAAAAATACCCCCACCCCCCAATACATATAAAAATACCCCCACCCACACAATACATATAAAAATACCCCCACCCCCCAATACATATAAAAATACACCCACCCCCAATACATATAAAAATACCCCCACCCACACAATACATATAAAAATACCCCCACCCCCCAATACATATAAAAATACACCCACAACCCTCCCCCATAAATATAAAAATACACCCACCCCCAATACATATAAAAATACACCCACACCCCTCCCCCATAAATATACAAATACAGACTTACCTTAGGGATGGTCTCTGGCTGGGCCAGTTGGCCGCGGGGGGCCCGGTGGCTGGACAAAGTAGTTGCCACCGGGCCCTGGCTCTCGCCCAGCTGCGGGGCCCCTCTCACTCTGTCCCACGCCAGGCGTCCGATACTGGCACGCACCAGGCATTCATCTCTTGCCGGCATGCACCGGAAGCGGAGCCCAGACTACTTCCGGCACGCACCGATGTCAGAGAGGCCCGTTGTGTGTCAGCATCAGATGCTCGGCGTGGGGCAGAGTGAGGGAGAGGCCTGCAGCTGGGGAGAGCCAGGCCCGGCGGAAACTATTTTGTCCGGCCGCCGGGCCCCCCGCAGCCACCAGGACACTTGTCCCGGCCCTGCCATTGCACGTTCAGAGAGGTAATACCATTTTTTTTACCGGACGCAGGGGCAAAATACCGGTCTGTCCAGTTCAAAACGGGACACCTGACAACCCTATTCCCAATCCCCCCAATATTAAAAATATATATATATATATACACACACACACAGACACACTCACACACACAGACACACACACAGACACACACACAGATTTATATATATATATATATATATATATATATATATATATATAAAACAGTGCATTCGGCGCAACAGTTAGCACTGTTTTCTATAAATATTCTGTTTTTTGTGTTAAACCAGCATTGTGGCTGCATAAGAATCAATTAGTTTGCTTTAGTGTATCTGCGCACTTGATATAGTATCTAACATATATATATATATATATATATATATATATATATATATATATATATATATATATACAGTGTTCGACAAATCCAATCCCCCGCACGCCCCGGGCGACTGGATTTGACCCCGTGGCGACCTCCTCATGGCCGCCCAAGCAGCGCATGCAATTTTCCCTGCTTGCGCTATGTGAGCCCATTATTTGGCTCATTCTCTACCTGCAATGGCCGCGCGGCGTCAGACGCCGCGTTGCCATGCCAACATGACACTCGTGACGTCACGCAGTATCGAGGAGCACGAGCCACCATTGGAGCCTGGCGCCGGCCCGCCCACATGTCCCATCTGCCGCCTGCATGTCCCATCTGCCACCCGCATGTCCCATCTGCCGTCCGCATTTCCCATCTCATGCCCGCATCTCCCGCCCGGCTGGCCACATTTCCCATTTCCCGCCCGCATCTCCCATCTCCCGGCCGCATCTCCCATCTCCCGGCCGCATCTCCCATTTCCCGCCCGCATCTCCCATCTCCCGGCCGCATCTCCCATCTCCCGGCCGCATCTCCCATCTCCCATCTCCCGGCCGCATCATCTCCCGGCCGCATCTCCCATCTCCCGCCCGCATTTCCCATTTCCCGCCCGCATCTCCCATCTCCCGGCCGCATCTCCCATCTCCCGGCCGCATCTCCCATCTCCCGGCCGCATCTCCCATCTCCCGCCCGCATCTCCCATTTCCCGCCCGCATCTCCCATTTCCCGCCCGCATCTCCCATCTCCCGCCCGCATCTCCCATCTCCCGCCCGCATCTCCCATTTCCCGCCCGCATCTCCCATCTCCCGGCCGCATCTCCCATTTCCCGCCCGCATCTCCCATTTCCCGCCCGCATCTCCCATTTCCCACCCGCATCTCCCATCTCCCGCCCGCATCTCCCATCTCCCGCCCGCATCTCCCATTTCCCGCCCGCATCTCCCATCTCCCGGCCGCATCTCCCATTTCCCGCCCGCATCTCCCATCTCCCGCCCGCATCTCCCATTTCCCGCCCGCATCTCCCATCTCCCGGCCGCATCTCCCATCTCCCGGCCGCATCTCCCATTTCCCGCCCGCATCTCCCATCTCCCGCCCGCATCTCCCATCTCCCGCCCGCATCTCCCATTTCCCGCCCGCATCTCCCATCTCCCGGCCGCATCTCCCATCTCCCGGCCGCATCTCCCATCTCCCGGCCGCATCTCCCATTTCCCGCCCGCATCTCCCATCTCCCGCCCGCATCTCCCATCTCCCGCCCGCATTTCCCATTTCCCGCCCGCATCTCCCATTTCCCGCCCGCATCTCCCATCTCCCGGCCGCATCTCCCATCTCCCGGCCGCATCTCCCATCTCCCGCCCGTATCTCCCATCTCCCGTCCGACCTCCAGCACCTCCCGCACCGCCCGCATCTCCCGCCCGACCTCACTTACCTCACACCTGGCTGGCCGGCCTCCCGCCCCTCCCGCCCGACCTACTGCACCGGCTGCCTGACCAACAGCACCTCCCGCCTGGCTGGATGAACTGCTGCACAGGTGGGCCCCTCCTTTCAATGAATACCCACCCTGTGTGTGTCTGTGTGTGTGTCTGTGTGTGTGTGTGTGTCTGTGTGTGTGTGTGTGTGTGTGTGTCTGTGTGTGTGTCTGTGTGTGTGTGTGTGTGTGTCTGTGTGTGTGTGTCTGTGTGTGTGTGTCTGTGTGTGTGTGTCTGTGTGTCTGTGTCTGTGTGTGTGTGTCTGTGTCTGTGTGTGTGTGTCTGTGTGTCTGTGTCTGTGTCTGTGTCTGTGTCTGTGTCTGTGTCTGTGTCTGTGTGTCTGTGTGTCTGTGTGTCTGTGTGTCTGTGTGTCTGTGTGTCTGTGTGTCTGTGTGTGTGTGTGTGTGTGTGTGTGTGTGGTGTGTGTGTGTGTTGTGTGTGTGTGTGTCTGTGTGTGTGAGTGTCTCTGTGTGTGAGTGTGTCTGTGTGTGTCTGTGTGTGAGTGTCTGTGTGTGAGTGTGTGAGTGTGTGTGTGTCTGTGTGTGAGTGTGTCTGTGTGTGAGTGTGTCTGTGTGTGTGTGTGTCTGTGTGTGTGTCTGTCTCCGTCACCGTCGCCCTGTCTCCGTCGCCCTGTCTCCGTCGCCCTGTCTCCGTCACCCTCACCCTGTCTCCGTCACCCTCACCCTGTCTCCGTCACCCTCACCCTGTCTCCGTCACCCTCTCCCTCGCCCACTCTCTCCCTCGCCCACTCTCTCCCTCGCCCACTCTCTCCCTCGCCCACTCTCTCCCTCGCCCACTCTCTCCCTCGCCCACTCTCTCCCTCGCCCACTCTCTCCCTCGCCCACTCTCTCTCTCTCACCCACTCTCTCTCTCTCACCCACTCTCTCTCTCTCACCCACTCTCTCTCTCTCACCCACCCACTCTCTCTCTCACCCACCCACTCTCTCTCTCACCCACCCACTCTCTCTCTCTCACCCACCCACTCTCTCTCTCTCACCCAGTCTCTCTCTCACCCAGTCTCTCTCTCTCACCCACTCTCTCTCTCTCACCCACTCTCTCTCTCTCACCCACTCTCTCTCTCTCACCCACTCTCTCTCACCCACTCTCTCTCTCTCACCCACTCTCTCTCACCCACTCTCTCTCTCTCACCCACTCTCTCTCTCTCACCCACTCTCTCTCTCTCACCCACTCTCTCTCTCTCACCCACTCTCTCTCTCACCCACTCTCTCTCTCACCCACTCTCTCTCTCACCCACTCTCTCTCTCTCACCCACTCTCTCTCACCCACTCTCGCTCTCTCACCCACTCTCTCTCACCCACTCTCGCTCTCTCACCCACTCTCGCTCTCTCACCCACTCTCTCTCACACTCTGGATCTGGATATCTTATTTACCCTATATATCTTAAGTGCCCTATACCAACACCGAAATAACCAATACTGCTTTCTTCCAGATCTAACTCTCGAGCTTCACACGGAAGACATCGGAATCCCCCCTAACCCAGAAGACAGGTAGGCAACACCTCCCCTCCAATGTATAACACTGTGGGAATGAGGGTACCTGGACATTGAGGGACTGCGGATCAGGTAAGATCCCAAGTGGGATTGCTGCTTTAGATATTGGGAAGTGGGGGCATCCAGACACTGGTTAATGGGTTCAGGAAACTAGTCATTCACATCTGGCTTTTTTTTCTAGATCCGACATTTATACACACACACACACGTAACAAGTACTAATTGTAGTATAATGTAATACAATAAATAAACTTATGTCAAAAACTAATGTTGTTCTTACTAGGAATTTTTTCAATTTATTTTATTTTTTTAAGGCGGGACTGAGGGCGGGACTAGGTGGCGAGTAGATTTTTTTCCCAGTGATTTTTGGGTGATTTGTCGACCACTGTATATATATATATATATATATATATATATATATATATATATATATATATATATATATATATATATATATACACACACACACACACACACACACACACACACACACACACACACACACACACACACACACACACACACACACACCTTGGGGGTAAGGGGCCTTGGAGGGTGGAATAAAAGGAGCATGTGGGCTTAACTGGGGCTCTTAGATGGACCTGCTGGAGCAGCATGGCAGTACACAGAAAGGCCCTGCGGGCCCGCGGAGGCCCGCCAAAGGGCCTGGGGAAGGGAGGGATAGATGGGCGGTGCTGAGCAAAGGGGAGGGCCCTTCAGTCCTGCAGGAGGGGAGGGACCGATGGGGGCGCAGACAGAAAAGGGGAGGACCCGTCTTGCACAGAGAGAACTGTAAGGTTGCCGGCCGGGACCCTTGACTGACCGGGCCCGGAACAGCAATCCCAGCTGTCCGTCCGTTCCATCCCCCCCCCCCCCCTGTCGGCGGCCCTGCTTGGCCGTAACGTAAGTTCATAAAACCGGGCCAGCAAGTAGCCACTCCACACAGAATGTTGCCACAGAGACTTTTTATTTATTTACCACATTTATGCTGTAAGAACAATCATTATCTCTTATAATAATGAAATGTGTGCGATTTTAATATAGCAGTATACTGAAGAAAATACTAAAGCCATTTTGAGCTAAAGATACATTACCTTAGTCTATTTAACAAAAAGGGGACTTATTGTCCAGTGGTATTGAGAGCTTCCTGTAAAGGAATGCATTGGAAACCTGTGACAGCGAAAGATAAACAGAATTAAGAAGGAAGTACACTACAAGCACCTTCTCACTCCTTTCAAAGCCCATCTGAAAGCGTTCCACTTTAATAAAGCATTTTGGTAGCTCCACATTACTCGCCCCCTGCATTCACTGTTACTATAACACCATTCTCCCTACATACCTCTTAAATTGTAAGCTCTGTGGGGCACAGATTCCTTTTCTTAATAGTCACTTATATTTGAAGCGCCTAGTTATATCTCATTATTTTGTTGCATCTATTACAGCGGTGAAGGGCTATGTACATGGATGTGCTATACAAATAAAGATATGCATGCATACATACATACAAATGTGTGTGCTAACCTGTTCCCATGCTAGTTTGAAATGTGCCCAAACCACATTCAATATTATAACTCCATTTTAGCATAATGCTCCTGGGTCCGTGCCATGGCATGAGACAGCCCATATTTACTAAGCATTGCTATGCCATGAGACGCCTTCCAGACCTTTCTCTTGCAGGTGGCAGGCAGAATATGGTGGCACCTGGACCCACCATCCTGTTGTTCTGCTACTGCTGAAATGTGTCTTATGACATTACCATTTAGTAAACATGGGCCTTTTTAGAATATTCCACTGTCAATAAAAACATTGCAAACTTTTACTTAATTGATGCATTGCAATAAAAAGAGATATATTTACAGTCGGAAAATAATCAGTTAGAGTTTTAATGTTATGAATTAGGAAATAACTGACTGACATATTAACCCATTCAATTTCTCCAATTTCGCAAATAGATGGTTCTCCCGAAGGCGTAACAGCACTTGTTGAACATGGTTGATGTGTTCTTGAACGGATTTAGAAAAGATGAGGATGTCATCTAAGTAAACAATAAGAAATGTATTAAGAATGTCCCGAAAGATCTCGTTGACAAAATCCTGAAAAACTGCTGGTGCGTTGCACAAACCGAATGGCATAACCAGGTACTCGTAGTGGCCGTCATGGGTGTTAAAAGCAGTCTTCCACTCGTCCCCCTCTCGTATCCTTACTAAATTGTAAGCACCTCTCAGGTCCAGTTTAGAAAAGATAGTAGCTCCCTGGAGGCGGTCGAAGAGTTCCGGAATCAAAGGCAGAGGGTATCGATTTTTGCGTGTGATATTATTCAAACCCCGGTAGTCGATGCATGGACGGAGAGAACCGTCCTTCTTCTTGACGAAGAAGAATCCTGCTCCGACCGGGAAGGAAGATTTTCTGATGAAACCCCTTTCTAAGTTCTCGGCAATATAAATGTTCATGGCTTTTGTCTCTGGAAGAGAGAGAGGGTAGGATCTTCCCCTGGGAAGAGGTGCTCCAGGAAGTAGGTCAATGGGACAATCAAAAGACCGGTGCGGCGGTAGTACCTCGGAACGTGCTTTATCGAATACGTCACGGAATTCCCAGTACACAGAAGGTAAGGAGTTGATCTTCTCTGATATGGTAGATACTCCACCGATCTTCTGGAAAACCCTGGTACATGTCTTGGCACAAGAAGGAGCCCACTGCACAGGTTCCCGATCCGTCCAGTCGATGCGAGGATTATGAAGTTGGAGCCAAGGAAGACCCAAAATCAACTCAGCAGAGGGAGTGTGGATTACATCGAGAGTAATGATCTCCGTATGGACGTCGATGAACTGCAGTAGAAGAGGTACCATCTGTAGTGTGATGAATGCCGGATTTAGAGGTCGACCGTCAATGGCCTCCAGACCTACAGGCGTCCTCCTGTTGATAAATGGAATATTGTTCTGTCTAGCAAAAGTCTCATCAATGAAATTACCTGCAGAACCGGAATCAATGAACGCCCGTGCCCGGGTGTGAAACCCCTCTCCAGACAGTATTATAGGCAAGACTATCCTGGTAGGAAGGATGTTTTGGACGATGGGAGAAAGGGTCAGTATTCCCAACGAAACTCTCCGGGATCTCATTGGGAGCTGGCGTTTCCCGGTCTGTGGGGACACTGGGGTAAAGCGTGAGTGGAATTGCCACAATACATACAAAGTCCGGCCGTGCCCCGACGTTGCTTCTCAGCAGAAGACAGCCTGTTGCCCCCCAACTGCATTGGTTCAGGAATGTCCCCGGAAGAAGGTGACGGAGCCACGAAGGTGGGAGCAAGACTTCTTGGAACCCGTTGACGGTAATGAGAACGTTCGTATCTCCGCTCCAGTAGGCGCTGATCCACACGGATAGCCAGAGCGATTAACTCCTCCAGGTTAGTAGGACGATCTCGTGCGGCGAGCTCATCCTTTAGAGTTTTAGCCAGACCTTGCCAGAACGCAGAAGATAGAGCCTCGTTGTTCCAACCCGTCTCAGCAGCGAGAGTGCGGAACTCCACAGCATACACGGCAACCGAACGATCTCCTTGAGTTATGTGGTGTAGAGCAGAAGCTGCCGTTAACTTCCGTGCTGGAGTATCGAAAACTCTTCGGAATTCCTCGACGAAAAGATCGATGTCCTGTGTGAGAGCCCCCTGTTGTTCCCAGATGGGAGAGGCCCATGCCAGTGCCTGGTCGGTGAGAAGGGAGTAGATGTAGCCAACCCTGGAGACAGAAGACACAAAGCGAGAGGGGGAGAGACGAAATTGAACGAGACATTGGTTAATGAAACCCCGGCATCCTTGGGGATCCCCCGCGTAGTGTTTGGGAGGAGGAATACGTGGTTCTGGAGTGAACTGAGGTATCGGGAAAGGATTCGCCGGTGCCACGGGTGGAGATTGGCGCGTGAGGCCTCGAACTTGAAGAGTAAGGGCGTGGACGCTTTGCTGTAAAGCATCCATTCGTTTATCAGATTGGTCCAGATAAGACTCTAATCTTGTAAAAAGAGCAGTATGGGCATTTAAAGTCCGCTCCACCTCAGCGGGGTCCATTTTTGGTGGGCTGAGCATAATGTAAGGATGTGCTCACCACAAACGAGACGGGACCGCGGTGCTGAGGTGGGAAAGGTTAGAACGCCACCCACAGCCACGTGGGCACGTCTTGAGAGTAGATTGGTCTGGGGTTCCGGATCGGGGTAGGAGAGGTACGGTTGGTAGGAAGGCCATTTGCCAAGTCCGGGGTTGGAGAGAGGGACGTTGTCGTTTACCGTAAGCCAGGATCGGAATGCCAGAGGTGCGCAGAGTCGTGTAGCCGTATGCCGAGTTCAGGTTGCCAGAGGTACAGGAAGACGTAGCGGAAGCCGGTTCGGTTCACGAGGAAGTCTGCAAAGAGAACTAGGGAGGCAGAGAAAGGTGAGAACAACTGGTTCTATGCTCAGCCAACGAGTCAGTGATTCTGCCAGGTATATATAGGAGAGAGGGTCCAATAGCAGTGCAGCAAGGTGGGGGTGTGTGGAAGGGCCAGGCTACCACAGGGATAGGTCCAGAATGAGTCCCATGGGAGAAGCCATAAAGCCCAGTAGTCTGAGTGCATTTGATTGCAGCAATGTTTTGAGGTGCTGTGCCTTTAAGGGGTTGGAGTGGCGCCGTGTGGCCATGCCTCCGTATAGCGGGGTTTGCGTGCGCGTGACCGGGTGAAGCCGCCAGCCCGAGATTAGAAGTGCAGTCCTGGCGTGCGCGCGTGCGCCCACGTGAAGCAGTGACCGGCGCTCCGGTGAGGGAATGAGAGTGTGCTGCGGGGATCTCCGTCGGAGCTGTAGGTGAGTGAGGAGCACGCCGAGGGCGGCGTGACTCCCAAACCCTCACATGTACTCACATGTACTTAAAGTGAAGCGCTACCTTTTTTCCACTTATCGATGCATGTACTGCACTGCAATTGTCATATATGTGCATAACTGATGTAAATAAGGCATTTGTAACAGGCTCTATAGTCTCCCCGCATGCGCACAGCCTCGGTACAGGTAGGGAGCCGGTATTGCTGTTCAGGACGTGCTGACAGGCGCATGCGCAAGCTGCCATTTGCCTATTGGGTGATATGTCCTTACTCGCGAGTGTACTTAAAGTGAGTGTACTTAAACCGGGGTATGCCTGTACAGAGTTAATAAAAATGAATTTATTGGAAAAATAATAACCATAACTGTTCACAGACATAAAACACACACTCCGAACTGGGTTAACTTGGGAATACCCTGCATGTCTGGCGCAGGGACCTCTGTGAAGAGATTCTCCCTGTTCTGCTCCCACGCAGTGTTCAGCAGGCACTGCTATCAGAGACCCCAACCGACACATGGGGAAACCAGAACCTCTGGAATTCCTACTAGAACTAACTAACAGGGGCCTCCCTCCCCACCTTTACACCCTATGCTGACATGATGTATGCATTAAGGGAGGGTTAAGGCCAGGTGCCTTCAATATGACCCAGCCCCTGATTCGTGGGTGAGAATGCAAAATGAATAGTCACATGAAAACAGTTACATGGAAAAGGTCAACTTGAACTAATAACATTTCTCCTGAGTACAAAGTTAACCCCTGGTTCCTGAAGTGCTGGAATAAGGCTACACAACACACACACACACGTGTATATATAATACAAATGTATTACCGACAGACAGGGGTAATAGCAGGCTTCACCTTTATTCAAAGCAGCCAAATCTACCTCTACCGTCACAGTGGATATTGGACCACTCTTGCATATATCCAGCCAGAAATATAGATCTGATATGACTTACAATGATAAAAAATAGCATATTTCACATATGAAAATAAATATATTGCAGAAAAATGCTCAGCCCGGGTTGCAGATTTGGTGCACTGCATCTGGGACTGTGCGAAAATCTATCATTTCTGGAAAGAAGTCAACAATTTGTGTATTGAAACGATAAAGCTGAAATTTGGACTCA
Organism: Ascaphus truei; assembly: GCF_040206685.1. Taxonomy (NCBI): domain Eukaryota; kingdom Metazoa; phylum Chordata; class Amphibia; order Anura; family Ascaphidae; genus Ascaphus; species Ascaphus truei. The sequence goes on from NC_134484.1 coordinate 353,894,523, forward strand.
CCCTCAGTTGGGCCATTTTCGTACCAAGATACTGAAGATATGGATTAAAAAACAGATAAACATATTATAAAATGTATAGCGACAATATCTTTAGTTGCCAAGAAGGCAATATTACACTGCTGGATCAGCAACATACCACCAGGACTGAGTATATTAAAGAGTAAATGAATGTTCAATTTCAAGATAGATGGGATAGAAACGGTGACAAATATAGACAGATAACTTTTTAAATACATGGATCTATTGTATTAATACATTGCCAGAGTATACGAAACAACTCAGAATCAATAAGTTTAAATACACAGATTGGTTTTCGACCAGAATTCTGAGAGGTGAAAATCCTGTTCAAAGTAGGAGGACAATGTTGGAAAGTACAGTTAGTTAGCATGTTGGTTGATGGTTATCTGAGGTACGTCATTCTGTGCAATGTTGTCTAGGGAGATAGTCTCTCCTATTGGATACTGTTAATATATAACTAGGCATGATAAAGAACAACATGAAAGTGAATGTTACATAATATATATAACAACAGACGTGCATGTTATACAATGTTGATTACCTTTCAATAAAAATAATAATTAGAATTTTTTTTTAAAAAGTCAATGTATTCACTTCTATTACGGTACAATAAAATACAGTATGTGTCAGAAGTCGCTGGCAAGTAATTGGTGAAGAAACATGAATAAATGTGCCCACTGTAAAAGTACTGTATACATTGTGGTTAATGCACATCGAAAACATTGCAAAACATTTTGGAGCACTTCTAAACCAAAGGAAGTAATTGCTGCTTTATGTTCCATACAGATGTCTCCAGCAGAGTTATGGTGAGAAATTGCCTACAGTCAGTGTCATTATCTCATTTCACAATGAAGCCTGGTCTACACTTCTGAGAACTGTGCACAGTGTACTTGATACGTCTCCACGGAAATGTCTCAAGGAAATAATCCTAGTAGATGATCTAAGTCATCAAGGTAACCATATAACATTCACTGTTTAGTTTGATTTCTTATAGTGAAAGAGATAAAGGGGCATGTGATGTTCATTTTCAACAACATCATTGAGATGATTGTTAAATAATCTATGAGCCCAACAAAATCCATCATAGTCTAATTAGCTACAGTACATGTTTGTTTTTGTAAGTCCTTGGTCTTTTTTTAATACAGAAAAATGTTATTGATTAGTTATTGATAAACTTTGTAGTGCCACCCTGCACCTTAAGCCAGTGATTATCAACCCTTTTAGATACAAATAGTGCATGGGAAGTTTGTTCAGAAGATACAATGCTAAGGCTACCAAAAGGTTTACGAATAAGAAATCTTATGAAGTTCCTATGAAACGTCTTATGAATGTAAATATTTGCATACACAGAAGCTGCAAGCTATGAAGAGCTGGAGAAATATTGGAGGTTATTTAATACAGCTTTCTAGTTCCTAAATTCCTGTTGCTCTCAATGTGATTTCTTTTCTTTGATAAATATAATGCTTTATTTGCAATGGTTTGGCCCCAGTTATTCCATTTGGAAGCCTCAGTAAATAGACACCATTAACGCTTAAAACTTTAGATTTAGTACAACCAAAAACATATTTCAAATACTGATAAATATGTTGTGGCTTTGTTGTTTCATATTTACAAATAAATAAATGATAAGAAAAGAGAAAATAAAACAATGAAATCAATTAATGAAAATAATAGTAAAGAAAAGCGGTAGTTAAAAAAGAAAAGTGTTTTGTTTTTTTTCTTTGGATGTTATTTTTTATCCCAGCTGGCCGTATGTTCACAACAAGACTGGAATCAAGTTGGTTATTTGAGATTGAGGTTTTTATAGTATATTGTGGTTATGCAGGCATTGGGGGCGAAAGCTGTTTGGATTTATATTATGTGGGGATGTTTGGCTTATACCTGCTGGTCAATAGCAGTGGTAGACACAACCCACGTTTTGACATATTAAGAAGATTCTGCCTTGTTGATCTATATTAGTGATTCCAAACAGGTTGATTTTGAGATGTTTCCAAGGGGTTCGGCAAAAATTAATATTGTATAGTGGATCCTAAGCCTGTGCGGGGAGTACGTGTTTAGTAAGGTCCCAAACTGCACCTGTGTGGGTGGTACAGTTGTCAATTACCATGGGAGCTTCCAAAGCTCTGGCGGTGATTCAAAGCTTTACCACCCACACTGCCTGCACAGATTGAGGTTCGGTTTGGGAACTTATTAGGCACGCAGTCCCTTCATGAGCTCAGGGCATGATACTGATCTGGATCAGTTAAACAAGTTTATTTTATTTTTTAGCAATATTGTGGTGAGTACGCAATAAAATATACTACGTGTTTCTAGAAGGATGTTCACAATGTAAAAAGGTTGAGAACCACTGATCTATATTAAAGTTTAAAATAAAAGGTGTAGGCTTATTCCTTAAAGCTTGTGTTGTGTGTTTATTGTATGGTGCACGTGGTGGGATACGGCCTACTCAGGTCTTGTGCTTTATATGTTTTAACAGTTGATGTATTAATAATATAGGAATAGTTTGAGAGTGTTTATAAGATTGAGGTCCATAATAACATATTTATATATTGGTTATAGGACATCTTAAGTCTGCCCTGAGTGAATATGTTTCTAGACTTGGTGGCGTGAAGTTAATAAGGAGCAACAAGAGGCTTGGAGTTATTGGAGGTCGTATGCTTGGAGCAGCAAGAGCAACTGGGGAGGTTCTGGTCTTCATGGACTCCCACTGTGAATGTCACCCAGGATGGTTAGAGCCACTACTAAACAGAATAATAACTAACAGGTGAGACTTATTCTCTTAAAATAAAACTGTAAAAGTAATAGTACGAATATATATTTGTACGAATTGAAGCATCTGTGCTACAACACATAATATATCAAATCTACCACAACAGATTATTTAATCCCTTTACTGCTGTAAGGACAAGCAAGGAATAGATTTTTGCTATCGGCAACCTTATGATCGTACAAAAGCTAGCTACTGTATGTTCACAATCTCAATAACTGTTCCTTCATGTTAATTATTATATTTGGATTGGATCTACAAAATCTGCATTAGACATGCCTGCCAACTGACACCTGGTCAGCAGGGTCATCAAGTCTTGATTTTACATTTGCACCTGTTGGTTTTTGCTATATTAAAGTAAAATGTGAAGAAGCACTAGTGTGCATTATTAGCACACTGTTGACCTGGAGTTAGTTATCAGGTATGGTACAGTACACAACTCCAAGAAGTTTGCACATATTGTTTAATTTTGAGGAATAATAATTAGAATTGCATTGGTACAGCCATTCACATTTGACAAATGTAAGAACAGATGTCAAGGGCAATGCCATGTGCCCATCCTGCTTTGAAAACATGGGTTCTGATATATACAATGAGTAAGATCCAAGGTCATCACATATAATGTGAAAAAAGTCACATCTTTCCCCAAAATGCCTTTTAGAGAAAAACAGGACACATGATTTTTGTCTCTTCAATAGTGTACAGTTAATGTTGTCATATGAGATTCAGGGGGCAGGTGATTCTTTCTGAGCCCACTCTGATAATGGACATTGTTGTATATGATATTTAAAGAACCTACAGTAAGTTGATGATTAGATGTGGGTTGTACAGTGAATTAGGGTTGAATAGAGTTACTTTGGAAAACAGTCAATAATGCAGGAAGTGGGTATTGTAAGAATATATTTTAAAAGGTCTCAGTTCCATGGTAAGAGACAATGAAGTGGAGTAAATTACCACTTGAGTTCATTCAGATATGGACTGTAAAAACAGATGTTTTTGTTTAAATTGCATAACTAAAAGTAGTGTATACACACACACAATATAGTGTATGCACAGTTCAGGAGTAGCATGTGGGAGATAAAGACAATACAAAAAACAAATCTAAGTGCAGTATTTAGTGATAATGAGTGGTATAGTAATTAGGGTCTTGGCTCATATGTGCAGCCTACTCACAGGATGTCAATGGTATAAAAGCGTATTCCACAAAGTGTGGCAGTGGTATGTCTTTAGATCAGGTGTACGTCAGATGAGGTTATCTTCAAACAGGAGCATCAGGAAGGGTATACCTCAGCAATAGGAAGGAGAAAGCACAGCCATAGCACAGATCAATAAAGTAAAAATGTTTATATGTAAAAAGTAAAAATGTGCACTTACAATAATGCAACAATAAAACGGGCACGTAACACTATCATGTGTGTTGGTATACACTGCTGATCACCACGCCAGTCTCCGTTCGAACGCCTCTTTTCTCACAGGAACCCGCTCTGAAGCTTCCCCACTGATTGTATCCGTGGTCTCGGCTTCGGCTCGTTCCTGTGGGCATGCGTCACTTCCGGAATCCTCCGGTTGGTCAGCTGGCAGTCAGCGCGTGTTCACTGTGCTCCCATTTAGACTGAGTCATCAACTCTACGCGTTTCGCCAAAGAACACAAGGGCAGCAGCTTTGTCAGGAGTGTACCGCCCACATGGTGATGCATGCTTTATATACACCGAACAATTAAACTAATTAAAAAACATAATAATGATCTGCACTAGTAATAAGGGACAAATCGCCTAAATATATACCTCATAGAATCCTAAGAACATGACACACCAGCTGGAGAACGATTACATGCGGAGAAAACTGATAACTATATTTAAATAAATAAACAAATGAACTTTGCCTCATATATCTATGAATTCTGGATAGAACCTAGACACATTAATACCAATACATAAACGTAATGGCAATCTATAGTACTAAAATAGTACTGAAGAAGGCCTAACCAAAATGACCTGCCTAATACCACAAATTACAAAATAGCTTACACATAAAAGTGTACCTTGAATGATATACATAAGATGAACCTTTACTAAATGCTAATACTGAATATACAGAAGAAGATGACCGACCTAATGCAACACATTTTGTGAAGTCTTGCACATAAATGCATCACTATCCATTCATAATACCGTAAGGCCTAGTATCCACATGACATTTCCTCCACCGCTTGTTGAAATATGCTATACAATATATTTCAGAGACAAAATCTCTCTATTGTATATACCTGCATAACACTATAATTTAACCCACACCGGGCTTTCTAAATTGACACTTGACCTAACCTACAAAGCTGTAATGCAAGATGAAATAAATAAAATGCATTCTAAATTGCACATTATTGTGCTTAATATTAATGAATGTTCATGATACCATTTGTGTTCTTTTGAGTTCCTGCAGATAATTACACTGACCAAAATCTACTTAATACTCACGCTTATCAGAGTTTAGTACCTCACGATAGACCAAAGTTGTCCTAAAACCCTAACAAGATACCCAATGTTCTGACACTGATGTTTGCCAGGAATAAATGTTACAGAATACAGCAAAATGTATACAGTAAGTATAAAATACAGATAACGAATTAACACTTCCCAACCTGTGACGATAATGGGACACAAAGTGGGGAAGACAAGAGAAAAAAAGTGTTGTTAGACACAAGAGACAAATTACTGTAAAAAAGGGACCAATGTCTAACTCCATGTTGAGGCCTCTTGGTGTTAAGGTCCTCAACTTATGGATCAATAAGCCTCTCTCTTTAACAATTCCTGACTTCCATCTCCCCTCTCCAATGCTGCAAAACATGTTCGATTGCCATGTACTTCAAACCCGAAGGATCCCCTTGATGAAATTCAAAAAAATGATTCGAGACACTGTGGGTGAACAATTTTCATTTAATATTACTCAAATATTCTATTATTCTGGTCCGTATAGGTCTTACCATTTTGCCCACATACTGTAACTTGCAGGAGCATTCCAGCAGGTATACCGTGTGATCTGACCTGCAAGTAATGCAGGATTTTATTACGAAATTCTCCCCTGTTATGTTGGAGCAAAAATCCATTCTACTCTGGGATTTGAATTGACAGGCACGGCATGTTTTGCAGCCAAAGAAACCATTGCTATGACTCAACCAACCATCTTGATTCTTTTTATTTGATCTCAAGGCACTGGGTGCCAGTTTGTTTTTTAAATTGCAGGCTTTTCTAAAAAATCACATTGGGTTTATCTGGGATACTAGGTCCCAACACCGGACCGTTCTTCAAAATCTCCCAATGTTTAGTTATGATATTCCTAATTCTTCCTGCCTCTCTGTTATAACTGGTCAAAAATGCAAAATCACATTTGCCATTCCCAGCCGAGTTTTTTTCTTTAGGGTTTAATAAAATATTCCTGGCAAGAAGATCAGCTCTACTACGTGCATTTACAATGGTCTCCAGTTTGTAATCTTTTTCTATAAATCTGTCCTCTATTAATTTAGATTGTTTCAAAAATTGAATTCTATCGGTGCTTTTACGTTTTATTCTTGTAAACTGCCCCGAGGGAACGTTATCCATGCACCTGGGTAAGTGGCAGCTAGACCTAAGAATGTAATTATTTTTGTCTATATCATTAAAGTAAGTCTTGGTCGGTATGTTATTATTCTCTATATATACTGTAATGTCAAGATAATCTATTTCCTGCTGCTCTGTTGACTTGTAAATATTAAATATGCTGTATTCGTGTTCATGGCATGCAGGAATCTGCTCAGAGTATCGTCATCTCCTTTCCACACCAGGAACACGTCGTCTATGAAACAATGGTAGAGGACCAGGTTCGCACCATACTCACCAGACCAGATGTTATGGTCTTCCCAAATTGCCATGTACAAATTGGCGTAACTAGGTGCGAACCTGGTTCCCATCGCTGTTCCACACTTCTGCATATAGAAGTCTCCCCCGTACCAGAAATAATTATGGCACAGAATGAACCTTATACTGCCCAGGATAAAATCCACCTGAACCTCTGGGAGCTCTTCATCATTTTGCAGAATTATTCCTATGGCTTCACATCCCTTATCATGATGGATATATACAGTGACGTGACGTGATCGCATGTAACCATCGTGTAGTTTGCATCCCATTTAATATTGCCTAAAGCATTAAAAAAGTCAGTGGTATCTTTCAAGTGGGATTTCTGTTTACATATTTCTGCAGGAACGTATCTATGTACTGGGATAGATTTGCCGTAAGCGAGTCAATCCCCAAGACTATAGGTCAACCCGGGGGATTAATTACACTTTTATGCACTTTGGGAAGGAAATAGAATACTGGATGCTTAGGTTTATCTTTGTACAGGAATTTATATTCCTGATCATTAAGTATTCCAATCTCCTTCCCTCTATCCAATAAACCTTTTATCTCTTCTATAAAGGTTTTTGTAGGATTAGACCTCAATTTTATATATATTTTAGCATCATTCACCAAACGTTGCGATTCAGCATCATAATTTGCCTTGTCCATCTGGACAATTCCACCTCTTTTGTGAGCCTGTTACAACTAGGTTATCATTGTCCATAAGTTCTTTTAATGCCTTTTCCTCTTCCCTAGTTAGGTTCTCTCTTTGTTTAGAGTGATTTTGACCAAGTTCATCAAAATCTTTGCATATCATCTGGAAAAAGACATCCAAATGGTTCCCTTTTGCAAAATGGGGTTAAATGTCGATCTCGGATTAAGCTGTGAATGAATAAACTGTCTCTCTTGTTCAACTACAGGTGGAACTGTTACATTCATATTGGTTTCTAGATTTCGCCCTAGAAAATATCTCTTCACTGTCAATTTTCTGAGAAACGTATTCGCGTCTATGTGGAGGTAAAAATTATTTCCCCCCCTCATAGGTGCGAATGAGAGACTCTTCGTGATAACACTTTTTTGTGATTCTGTTAATGTGACACTGCTCAAATTAAAAATGTTCTCTGTTATTTTGTGCTTCTTTTTGGCTCTCGGTCTCTTTCTTATCCCCCTCTTTCCTCGGACTTTCTGCCTCTTTTTGATGTTACTTTGGGCTCCCTGTCCATCAGTGGAAGGAAACGGTTCCCCGTGTCCCACAAAGTGGAAGGCCCCACTGCCCCTAAAAAAACATCAGATCTATCAGTACCTCAATATGTGGTTAGCTGTTCATCCCGACTTATATCTCTTCTCTCCACCTGTTTCTTGGGGGAAGGGTGTGTTTTACGATATCTATCCTGTTCCCTTTTCTATTTCTTATTTTGATCAATAGGGGTATAATTAGCCCTATCAGAATCCCGCGAATCATATTGGGGTTGATGAGTGGCATTATTAATATTGGTCTCACTATTATATTTATTCACTTTCTCTTGTTCCTTTCGCTCATAATGCCTATTCTCTCTAGAGGGCGTCCTACGTCTGTCATGTCCCTGTGATCTCCTATAAAATGTCTTCTTATTTTGGTAATTCTCACCATAGGTGAATTTGCCTTGTTCCTGACTTCCTTCCTATTGCTGATGTATACCCTTCCTGATGCTCGTGTTTGAAGATACAACACACATGATAGTGTTACGTGCCCGTTTTATTGTTGCATTATTGTAAGTGCACATTTTTACTTTTTACATATAAACATTTTTACTTTATTGATCTGTGCTATGGCTGTGCTTTCTCCTTCCTATTGCTGAGGTATACCCTTCCTGATGCTCCTGTTTGAAGATAACCTCATCTGACGTACACCTGATCTAAAGACATACCACTGCCACACTTTGTGGGATACGCTGCTATACCATTGACATCCTGTGAGTAGCTGCACATATGAGCCAAGACCCTAATTACTATACCACTCATTAACACTAAGTACTGCACTTAGATTTGTTTTTTGTATTGTCTTTATCTCCCACATGCTCCCCCTGGACTGCGCATACACTGTTCTACTTCTGGGACCAGTGAAGACGGGCCCCATCGGAGGGTATTGAGCAGGGAGCGACAAGTTTATTCACTTTCAATTGTTCACATTCACCAAATTGTTGTCACTATAATTGTGTGTGTATGTATATATATATATATTTTTTATTATTTATTTCACAGTCACTTTATAAATAGTGAGCACTCTTTGTGTATAAGCGCCTTTTAGATCACTTTCACGTATTTTGCTCACACACAATTTAACATTACATAAAATTACAGAATTCCACTTTTTTAAAGAAAATAGTTGCACATGCATCCATACTCTATGAATAGTGCAATGTTGTAATATCTGTACCGTTTTCTTCTGGAAGTTTATATTCATCATACTATAGGTTGAAATCACACTTTGAAAAGTCCGCTAACACTATCTACGAGGAACTCACCTACAGTATTTGTCCATGTGATGGGTAGCCTGTTGCCCATCACATCCAGTGAACCCCCTCACACCTCTCCCAAACCACCCTGTGCTTACCCCTGTCTTGTCTACCACTGTAGCTACCCTCCTACGTCCTGCCCTTGCAGGCATCTTTAATGCCACCACTGTTTCCTGCTCCCCTCTACTGGCAAGGAGTGGTGTCAGCCCAGCTGATAACACCGATTGTTGTTTTAGTGGACTCAAGGTCTCCTTTGTCCTGGGTAAAAATACATACCATACAGGTTCAACTCACTGCTCCAAGGCCAGGTTCGACATGGGATAAACAAAGCCAACTGTACTCTTTCAATCAGTAGCAGGCATTACTTGCCTCTTCTGTATTCTTACTCCTGGAGGCTAAGTGTTTCACATTCACAAAATATCCCAAATTCCACATAAATGGCGTGCTGCCAAAAACAAAAATGTACACAAAACGTAAGCACAATGTGGTAAGTTCAGCACAATCAGCTGACAAAAAGAAAGCACACATACTGTATGCTCAAGATGACAGGTGTGTATTCTATATACAGATATACACAAAGACAATAAGATCACACCCCAGCAATCGCATTCCAACGCATTTCACGATCTATCGATTGCACTAGAATCTCCTCCCTTAAATAGTAAAATTCTTAAATATGCACCTTTTATGAGGCCTCTTTGTAATTCTATTCATGATTTGTCTTGTTATAAATATGAATTACTATAATATTTTGTTTTAAGATTGTTTAATATGAAAGGTTATATTTTATTGGTAAAAGGGGGGAGATTAAAGTATAACATGATTCCTCTGATGAATCACTCTTTGGAACACGTTAGGTTACCTATTGCTGCACTGTGATCTTACTGGTCTGTATGTATTTTGATATATACTCCACATTGCATATCTATTCCTTTGGGCCATAGCTCCCTGAACAGCCCATTCAAAATCCAATGTTTATCTATGAGAGCTATGTATAAGTATCTCTGCCTGGCAAACTGTAACGGATGTGCTCGCCACAAACCAGGACGGGCCCGCAGGGCCGAGGTGGGGATAAAGAAGGGCCGACCTGGAGCTGCGAGGCCGAGGCCGAATTGCAGGTTTCGTAGTCGTGTGTAGCCAGGTCAGGGTAGGAGAGAGCAGCGTAGTCGTGATTAAGGCTGGGGTAGGCACCCGTGAAGCCAAAGCAACAGGGAAGGCTTCAGCAACAGGGTAGTCAGGGTAGGCTTCAGGAAGCAGGACAGGCCTAAGGAAGCAGGATAGGCTTCAGGAAGCTGGAGCTTCAGCACAGGATAGGCCTCAGCAACAGAGAAGGCTTCAGCACAGGGAAGGCCTCAGGAGCAGAGAAGGCTTTAGCAACAGGGAATGCATCAGGAACAGAATAGGCCACAGGCCAGGCAAAGCAGGCGTGCTTGTGATAAGCACAGGTTACAATGATTATGCGCAGCCCCTTCCTGGTAGAAGAGGTTGACCCTAAATAGAAAGGAGAGGTTTGCCAGGAACCAAGATGGCTACTTCAGCCATGTAAGGGCAAGTTCCAGCCAAACCCCAGACTGGAACCCTTACACAAACAGTCAATAGACTTTAACTGGGGAATAACTCTACTTACCTTGAGCTTCACCTTAAAGCACCCCTTATAGCTGACCTCTTTGGACCTGCCTCTCACCCTGCAACCAACTCCCCTTCTTCAAGGTTCCCACTATCCCTACAAAATAGACCTTTACTCAGCAGGTTCAAACACCAGGCTCTACTTAGAGTGGTTGTGGCACCCTTGAGAGTCCTGTGGTTACTGGGAAGGGTGGGAAGGTTTAAAAGATTGAGCTCTTGGGTGGTCCCTCCTAGTGGTCCTGGCAGGTGGCACGTTATTATCCACATGGGTTAAGGATAGACGTTTTTGTAGGTTCGGTGCTGGGTTCCTCAAAAACAAAAATAAGGTCCCAAAGACATAATATAAAATTCTTTATAAGGCAGTAAGCACTCTCACTGTGACGTGGTTGCTGGAAAACGTCCTCTAGGTCACTGGAGATTGAGTGGAAACAGAGCCTATGTAGTCCTCGTCTTTTCCAGGCCACTGGTACTGCTGGCAGCCACCTGGCTTGAAATCATTGGCCTCCCTCTGTCCGTTTGGTCTCATGGGCTGGCGTCCTCAGTGAGGACGAGTCTCCAAGAAGTGACGTTTCCCCCCGGAAGCGCTTCTTCACAATAAGGAGGGGAGGAGGAATAAGTGACCAGTGGTTGTGGCCGATAGTGCAGCTACCTCTCATTCAGCTACGAGGAATGGAATCCAAAATCCTACACGTTTCACCAAAGTGATGGCTTCATCAGGGACAGTGGCTTTAGTACTAGCCCTTTATTGAAATACCCATTGGGATTAAACCAAATTGATTAGTCAATTATGTTGATGATCTGGGTATTAACAGGGTGTAAGAGGCAGATGCAGACGTTTGGGGGAATTAAAACTTTATTTAGCCTGTCCATTTAAACAATGCACAGCAAATAAAAATATGCAAAAGAAACAAACACTTATCCCTTATAAGGGCTAACTTACTTCCCCAGTCCCTATCTGCAAGACTGAGAGAAAAGCCTCTTACCATCCTACCACCCCAAAATCTCAAGCGATACCTTATAGCAGGTGGCCCTTCAGGTCAGTGGTGCCCAGGTATCAGCACAGCCTTCAAGACAGTATCTCCTCTGTCAGCACAGTTGTGAATGTGCTATGGAGTCCTCTTGTTCTGTCCCCGGCAGGGTTTTTTACCCTCCTCTGATTACCCAGGTGGAGCTGGTTAACGGACTAGCTGCTGATTTTTAGACCACTAGAGGCAGCTTTATTTAAACCAGGGATAAGTCCCTGTTACACAAGGTACGTGGGTTTAGTACTGTATATCAGTGGTTGTGGTGTAACTGCAATATTGAAAGCCTTAAGCACTATGTATGTAAATCAGAATATCTAGATTGTGTTTGCCTTTCTGCTTGCAGATATACTTTTAATACTGAAAACCTTAGTATTTGTGAATTGTGATGCTTGGCACATGTTGCTTCAAATAATAAAGAGAAAACATTCTACTTCGTGTCTGGCTTGTTATTGGTGTGCATCATTATTTGGCAAGATGTTCAAATAAAAATAGAATAGAAAGATAAATAAATATAGAAAAGGATAAGAATGTTTTCCTTTTTAGAGTGTCAAGTGGGTAGAGTCGAAGGGAAAGAAACTTTTTCCATTCACTCATCACAACTCAATAATTGGCATCTGTGTTGCCTTCTTACTCCTTGCTTTCTTTTTTGAGTACTGTATGTCTGTATGATGTTGTCCATAGAACAGAGAATCTCCCTGTGGTAAATGGTTTGTGAATATTAACACAGTCCATTTTTGGGTTGGAGATAGGTGTTGTCAAAAAAAACAGTGACAACCTCTCAGAGGCCCCAGCCGTGGCTATAGAAAAGATATATTATCCCCACTAATGATGATCTGTAATTCCCAATGTTTTGCCCTATTTTTCACCTTCTATACTTTTTTCTATGATATTTATGGTTTTAAGTATATATTTTTTTTACTAGGTATGTACAGAGTTGTTCTCTTGGCATGAAATTATTGATAAAATACAGTATTACATTTTCTAAAAGATTTCTTCTCTAAAAAATTCCTTTTATATAAAAAAAACTTTTTCTAAAAAAAACATTTCTTTACACCAAATGCCACACAAAAAGTGCATATAAATAATATATTCAAAGATTAATCTACATCATATATAAAAGTATAATACGTAATGATAAAAATAAAATAATAATAATTGACTAATCAATTTGGTTCTATCACAATGGGTTTTTAAATAATGGGTTAGTACTGAAGCCACTATCCCTGATGAATCTATAACTGTAAGGTCTCTGCCCGCTGCGGTTCCTACCTCGGCTGCCGGGGTGCGCAGCACCCGGTCACGTGGACCTCCTCTTCTTCCTGAACTCCCGGCAGCCCCTGCTGCCCTTGCGCGCCGCCGTGGAAAGGCCGCGCGCGTGCCTACGGCTCCTGCCTTTCAGTCCGGCGAACTCAACCCGCCCCTTCCGTCGCGCGCGCTACTATGTCCATCTCTACTGCCGCCAATGTTATTGTTCCGTTCCCACCTGTTCTGCATCCTGCCTCAGCCTATCAGCGCTCTACCTACGTCTGACATCACCGCTGGAGGTTCTCATTGGTTCCTGTCAGTATTTAGTGCCTCCAGCCCTGAGCTGATTGCTGAGCATAGTCAGTCTCTAGTTGTGCTTGCTACAAGCTACTTCGCAGTCTGCTCTTGTCTTCCGTCACAGACCCTAGCCTGAACCTGGACTCCCGATCTCTGGCACCCTCGAACCCCGGCTCGCTCAACGGACTTCTACCTTCTCCTCTCCTCGACCCTGGCTTTGGACACCGACTACTCCTGATCTCTCCTACCCCGGATCTGGCAAGTACCTCTACCACTCTACTCTCTCCTCTCCCGAACAAGGCGATCTACACGACTCTGCTTACCGGACCCGCTCACGCGGCTGTAGGGCGGTGGTTTTCCTGTATCCCCACCTCGGCCTCGCGGTCCAGTCCGGTTTGTGGTGAGCACTCTTATATTCCCGTGACATTATGCTCAGCCCAACAGACCTGGACTCCGCCGAGGTGGGTCGACGCCTGAGCGAACACGATGGCCTGTTCAAGGAAGTAGAGAACTGTCTCTCCCAAAATAACCAGCGTATGGAAATGCTCCAAAATTCCCTGGGTACCATTTCGGAGCAACTCAAATCCCTTCTGTCCTCTCCCGAGGCTGCTGCCGCTCCTCCTGCTCCTATTTTCTCTCCGCCGGTACCTTTGACTCATTCCCCGGAACCGCTATTCGGGAGAGCCTTCAGCATGCTGTGGCTTTCTGGCGCAGTGTTCCGTCCAATTTGAACTGTTACCCTCTCACTTTCCGACTCCTCGTTCCAAGGTTGCGTACATCTACTCTCTGCTGACCGATGACGCCCTGGCCTGGGCTACACCCATATGGGAGCATCGCCCGGAGCTGACCTCCAGCCTGGACCGGTTTTGTACTGAATTCCGGAAGGTGTTCGATACACCAGGAAGGAGGGTAATGGCCGCTTCTTCTCTCCTCAATGTTTTACAGGGTAATCGCTCGGTGGCACGCTACGCACTGGAGTTTCGCACCATTTCCGCTGAAACAAAGTGGAATGATGAAGCACTCGCCGCAGTGTTTTGGCAGGGTTTGAATGACACCCTCAAAGACGAGCTGGCCGCACTGGAGCGCCCTACATCATTGGATGCACTCATCGCACTCAGTATCCGTATGGATCAGCGGCTTCAGGAGCGAAGAGTAGAGAAAGGAAAGCGTCTAAAAGGTACCCAATCCACTTTTTCTTCACATACAGCTCCAGGGGAGCCCGTCGCCGTATCCTCCGAAGAACCCATGCAGTTGGGTGGAGCTCGCCTTTCGTTAACGGAAAGACTACGTCGCCGTCAGGCGGGTCTCTGCCTCTACTGCGGTAATGGTGGACACCTGGTGAGTACCTGTCCCTCCAAGTCGGGAAACGCCAGCCCCCAGTGAGTACTGGGAGAACTACACTGGGCATGGTAACCTCTCCTTTCTCTCCCAAACTACCATCTAAGATACTTCTTCCTATAACTCTATCAGGGGACTTTGGAGACATCTCTACGAGGGCCTTCCTAGACTCCGGTTCTGGTGGGAATTTCATTGATCAATCATTTGTGGAGAGACACCAGATCCCTCTGGTAGCCAAGGATTGGCCCGTAGGCCTTGAAGCCATTGACGGTAGGCCTTTGCAACCCGCATTTATCTCTCATCAGACCATTCCCCTCCGTCTTAAGATGTCAGGACACCATTCCGAACAAATTCAGTTGGATGCCATCCACACGCCGGCAGTAGACGTGATATTGGGTCTTCCATGGCTCCAGCACCATAATCCCCAGATCGACTGGCTTCAGTCACAACCCCTCACCTGGAGAGATCGGTGTCAAGACACTTGTCTGGTTTCATCTAATGCCCTAGTAGCTGCCACACATCCGGAACCCAAGAATCCCCTTCTTCCGGACGCCTACTGGGAGTTCAGAGATGTCTTCGACAAGATTCAGGCGGAGGAATTACCACCCCATCGCGCCTACGATTGCCCGATCGAACTTCTTCCTGGCGCAATTCCCCCCAGAGGTTGTACCTACCCACTTTCCCCCCCCGAGACCAAGGCGATGAAACTTTATATACAGGAGAACCTCCAGAGAGGCTTCATACGTAAGTCCTCTTCTCCAGCAGGAGCAGGTTTCTTTTTTGTAAAGAAAAAGGACGGCACACTTCGTCCTTGCATCGATTACCGTGGTCTCAACAAGGTGACTATCAAGAATCGGTATCCCCTTCCCTTGATTGCCGAACTTTTCGACAGGTTACAAGGCGCCACTATCTTTTCCAAACTAGATCTCCGTGGAGCCTACAATCTGGTCCGGATTCGTAAGGGAGATGAGTGGAAGACGGCCTTCAACACGCGTGATGGGCACTATGAGTACCTCGTGATGCCCTTTGGTCTCTGTAACGCGCCAGCTGTCTTCCAGGATTTTGTTAATGACGTCTTCAGAGATCTGCTGGATCAACACGTGGTGGTCTACCTAGATGACATCCTGATATTCTCGCAGTATCCCCTGGAACATACTCGGCATGTCAAACAAGTACTTCAGAGGTTACGGGAGAATCGACTGTTCGCAAAGCTTGAAAAATGCCAGTTCCATCAGTCATCGACGTCATTTTTGGGGTACATAATCTCCGACACAGGACTCGCGATGGATCCTACCAAGGTGGAAGCCGTCTTGAACTGGCCTCGCCCCCTCTCTTTGAAAGCGGTACAGAGGTTTTTAGGTTTTGCCAACTATTACCGCAGGTTCATAAAAAAAATTTCCTCGCTGGTCGCACCCATCACGGCCCTCACTCAGAAGAACGCCAATCCCGCACTATGGTCCCCCGATGCCATCATGGCTTTTCAGGTTCTCAAGGAAGCCTTTGTCACAGCACCTATCTTGGTGCATCCTGATCCAGCACAGCCCTTCACTCTCGAGGTGGATGCGTCGGACATAGGGGCAGGGGCGATCTTATCTCAAAGGAAGAACCCACAGGCCAGACTGCATCCCTGCGCATTCTTTTCTAAAAAAAAATCTGCCGCCGAACGGAACTATGATGTGGGTAACCGTGAGCTCCTCGCGATCAAGATGGCTTTGGAAGAGTGGCGACATCTATTGGAAGGCACTGAATACCCCGTCACCATCCTTACGGACCATAAGAACCTCTTATATATTGAGACTGCCCGCCGTCTGAGCGCTCGGCAGGCACGTTGGTCCCTTTTCTTCACCCGGTTCAACTTCCTGATTTCATATCTCCCGGGTTCCAAAAACACTAAAGCCGATGCACTGTCTCGTCAATTCTCTGTAGAGGACAAAACCGAAGATCCCCAAGAGACTATCCTTCCTCCGAAATGTGTCCTGTCTGCCAGTACCTTTGACGCACTATCTGAGATCACCAAGGTTCAAGATCAAATCCCGCAGGGTCTCCGGGTGCCAGTTGGACGACTTTTCACACCCCCTACCTTCCGTCAGAAGGTAATGCAATGGGGGCACGCTGCTAAAACGGCAGGTCATCCAGGGATCAAAAGGACTATTGACCTCCTGCAACGAACGTTTTGGTGGCCTAGCATGCGTAAGGACATTCAACATTTCGTCTCAGCATGTTCCACCTGCGCACAGAACAAGACTCCACGGAATAAACCTCCAGGACTCCTGCAAACCCTCCCTATTCCCGATCGTCCTTGGGAACATCTCTCGATGGACTTTATTGTCGACCTACCCAAATCCAAGGGTATGGACACTATATTAGTAGTGGTCGATCGCTTTTCTAAACAAGCGCACTTTATCCCACTTAAAGGTCTACCCAGTGCCCCTAAACTTGCCGAAGTATTTGTCAAGGAGGTCTTCAGGCTCCATGGGTCACCTCAGACCATAGTTTCTGATCGGGGGTCGCAATTTGTTTCAAAATTCTGGAGGGCCTTCTGTAAAAAACTTAATGTGGCACTTCACTTCTCCTCGGGATACCACCCACAGACCAATGGTCAAACTGAACGAACCAATCAGTCACTGGAGCAGTTCCTCCGTTGTTTCATATCGGACTCTCAGGACAATTGGCTCGACCTACTTCCTTGGGCGGAATTCGCTCACAATAATCTCAGGAATGAGTCCACATTACAGTCTCCATTCTTCTCTAATTTTGGCTTTCATCCCTCCACCCTTCCTCAGTCTGGGCCGAGTACACGAGTTCCAGCCGCAGAAGAGAGGATTCGGGATCTTCAAGCTTCCTGGTCCAGGATTCGGGATAATCTCAAGCGGGCCACAGCCATGCAGAAAAAGCAGGCGGATCGGCATCGTCAGAGACCACCCGATTTCGTTCCAGGTCAGAAAGTATGGCTATCTACTAAGAACATACGCTTGAAGGTCACATCCCCAAAGCTGGCACCCCGATTTATCGGTCCATTCCCTATATTGAAGAGGATCAATCCGGTTACCTACCGACTCAAACTACCTGCTACCATGAAGATTCCCTCCGCCTTTCATTGTTCTCTACTCAAACCGTTTGTACCCAATCCTCTGATCCAACACATCACACCTTCCCCCAGACTTGTCAATGGACAAGAAGAGTTTGAGGTACAATCCATTCTAGATTCTCGCATCTCTAGAGGAGGCCTCCAGTATTTGGTGCATTGGAGGGGTTTTGGACCCGAAGAAAGGGCATGGATTCCTCAAATCCAGGTACACGCCCCCAGGCTGGTACGGGCATTTCATTCTAAGTTTCCGCTTAAACCTGGTAAGGATCGTCCGGAGTCCGACCCTGAAGGGGGGGTACTGTAAGGTCTCTGCCCGCTGCGGTTCCTACCTCGGCTGCCGGGGCGCGCGGCACCCGGTCACGTGGACCTCCTCTTCTTCCTGAACTCCCGGCAGGGCCTGCTGCCCTTGCGCGCAGCCGTGGAAAGGCCGCGCGCGTGCCTACGGCTCCTGCCTTTCAGTCCGGCGAACTCAACCCGCCCCTTCCGTCGCGCGCGTCGCGCGCGCGCGCTACTATGTCCATCTCTACTGCCGCCAATGTTATTGTTCCGTTCCCACCTGTTCTGCATCCTGCCTCAGCCTATCAGCGCTCTACCTACGTCTGACATCACCGCTGGAGGTTCTCATTGGTTCCTGTCAGTATATAGTGCCTCCAGCCCTGAGCTGATTGCTGAGCATAGTCAGTTTCTAGTTGTGCTTGCTACAAGCTACTTCGCAGTCTGCTTTTGTCTTCCGTCACAGACCCTAGCCTGAACCTGGACTCCCGATCTCTGGCACCCTCGAACCCCGGCTCGCTCAACGGACTTCTACCTTCTCCTCTCCTCGACCCTGGCTTTGGACACCGACTACTCCTGATCTCTCCTACCCCGGATCTGGCAAGTACCTCTACCACTCTACTCTCTCCTCTCCCGAACAAGGCGATCTACACGACTCTGCTTACCGGACCCGCTCACGCGGCTGTAGGGCGGTGGTTTTCCTGTATCCCCACCTCGGCCTCGCGGTCCAGTCCGGTTTGTGGTGAGCACTCTTATATTCCCGTGACAATAACACTGGTGAAACGTGTAGGATTTTGGATTCCATTCCCCGTAGCTGAACGGGAGGTAGCTGCTCGGTCGGCCACGAAGACTTGGAACACTATTCCAATATTCCTCCTCCCCCTTGCTAGTGTGAAGCCACACTTTTTGGGGAGAGCATCACTTCCTGGAGACTCGCCATCACTGAGGACACCAGCTGAGGAGACCAAACAGACGGAGTGACGCCATTGATTTCAACCAAGGGGCTGCCCAAAATACCGGAGGTCTGGAACAGCAGTGGAATACACAAGCTCTGTTTCCCCTCCATCTTCAGTGATCGGGAGGAGGATGTTTTCCAGCAACCAAGCCACAGTGAGCGCGCTTACTTTAAAAAAAAACAGGCGAATATAACTTTCTTTCAATTTGTGGGTGCATTCTAAACATTGACTTATAAAGGATTTTTTGCTATGTCTGCACCCCTATTTTTTGTTTTTGAGGTACCTTGTTGAAGTGAATTGGTTATCGTGAATTCTTGCGCAGCATTAAGTAGCATCTTTTCTAAAAACTTTCAGCAACAATTCAGACTCAATTATGATAATCACTATAAAGTAACATATACTGACTTTGAGTTGGTTTCTTAGCATTCCCTAGCTACGCCGGGACTTTCAACTTGTTGCATATATTCCGATTATGTGGGCTATTGGTGCAGGGAACTGTCTGAGGCTGCACCCAGATATTGCTTTCATCTAGCAATTTATGCATATGATTGCTTCCCTAATTAAAGTTCATGAGAACACTATTCATTGCCACCTAAACAGGGTGACTATGAACCTGTTCTCTCTGTAATAGTTTACCAATTTTGTTTATCTATGGCTAACAAACAAAAACAGAAGTGTTAAACCACTGAACTTCTGGCTACAAGCCAAGAGTCTATTTATTATAATAGATTAGTCTGTATACAACCATTGTTTATAACCAAATCTCTCTTTAAATTTAATTGCTCACATTATATTATTTTTTATTTGGGTGGAGGCTCTGCGGGCCAATATAATTTTATACTATAGTTTCAAGTATACCCCACACTTTTAATTGCCTTTACCAATGTGTTAGTGTTACACCAAATCTATTTTGAATTAAAGTAATTTTAATGTCTCTACATAAATCACCCTATTACCAGGGGCATTTAAGTATCCTGTAAAAAAAGATCTGTCTGTTCTCTATAACTTAATTTGTATATCCACCTAGATACCAGGTAGCACCACCCCACACACTCTAAATTATTAGTTGAGCAGGACCGAGGATAAATCTGTTTTCTGACTGGAAATGGATCAGAATCACAAATGTTATATATAACAGGATCACAAACAGAAATATTAATCACTTAGCTCACATAACACATAGGTCAGATTCACTAAGATAAGGGGTACCGGAGCTTGATCCTGCATTAACTTCAACTGACATGAATACCCCTTATCAAAGCTTAGTGAATGTATGTATATCTTTATATAGCACCGACAGCTGTACTCTGTGCTTTCCAAAAGAGACAATACAGTATAGGGAATTATAATACAATAAGCGCAACAACGTCAGACAATAGGAAAGGAAATCCCCGCCCCGGAGAGCTTACAATCTAAGTGGCATGTTGGGAGACATGGGAGTGGCATGATAGCACAGACACCGCTGAGCCGCACCGAGCAGATGAACTTACCCCCTTCATCTGTAATCAGCGCGGCTTTAGTATCCGCTTCCGCATGCGTGCGGACGCTTAGCAAATTGAAGGAGACTGGCAGATTTAACATTTCGGCGCTGAGGGGAGCGGAGGAGCGGTCACGTGACCGCAACCATCCAATGGGAATGAGGGACTAGCCCCGCCTCACTATCTCTAAACCAATCAAATTGCGCAGCCCGCCCCTTTTAGTGACATCACTGGCCTTGTCGCCAGCGACGTCGCTAAAAGTCAAATTACAACTTTTGCCGGTGGCGACGGGTGACGTCATCAGTCGCGTCGCTGTCGCCAGCACTATAAGCGCGGCCTTACACAGACAGCAGGGTAGGGAATAAGTGCTATAGATGGCAGTGCTTGGCCACAGTGATTGGTACGTAACATTCAGTGAATCTCCTCCCTGGAGCATTCTGATCTTATAGAAAAATATGCCAACATCCCTTTTAAAAATTGGATAATATATCATGATAATGTTTCAGAAGTGTCTGTTTTAATTATCTTGAATCATACCGTATACGCCCCCCCTCTTTCACTACATTATCTAGCTGTGCTTAAAGTTGTGTTGCATTGTTTGGTCTGATTGAGCTTACCCTGAGCACACCTGATTTATTTCCCTGGCCCTTTGTATTTAAAATAATGGACCCGTTCACTGCCAAGAGAATCCACAACACAGGGAAGCGATACAAGCAAGATATTCTTCCCAAAATACTGACATATTAAGAAATAATTATTTATATATAAATATTCATTTGTGACATTACATATGTAGCACTGTTCCCCCTCCCCCCCTTGCCCTCTGGGAGATGTTGCTGCTGCTGCTACAGGTGTTTGTGGTGCGGTCATACCTGTGAGGGTCCAAGAAGCTGAATGGTCCGCGATGTTGTGGGGAACAGGACAGGCTTTTGGTGACACAGATGTTCAGCTCAGGGTGTCAGCGCCTCCAGCTTCAGTGGGCTCCAGGATTCCCAGAGACAGTCTCCCACCTTCTTTCCCAGAAGTTCCCTCCCAGACTTCTTTCACTGGGAGGTGGTGCTGGGCTCTTTTGGAGCTATGAGGGCTAAGATCTCTTGCCTCCTCACCCCAGAGGGTGGGAGCAGGACTCACATGTCTCACCCCTAGGAGGGGGAGACCAGGACTGACTACAATTTGGTCACTTTCTCCCTTAGGCTCAGAAGGGGAGGGCACAGAATCTGCATCATGATAGGCTGCACACAAATTTCTATGTCACCACCACTTCTGTCACTCAGGGAGTCAGAATGTGGGGGGGGGGGGTCAATGCCCCCTAGGATAGCCTGCCACAGCCTGTAACTACCAGGGACGTACATGACAGGAGGCAGAGAGGCAGTCTGGACTAGCCATGCTACACATATAAATTGCAACCTCCCTTTTTTGAACTTGCAGTAATTTTCGGAGCTGGACTTTAAATTTTGTGAAGTGCCAGGGAGGCATTTATATGGCTATAAAACTGTTATAACAAACTATTGTCTTTTATAAGCTTTTTTTCTCATGGGGGGGCGGGGTCATTATTTAATGTCAAACTTACTGCATGCACAAAACTGAGCAGTTATTGTGTTCATTCATTTAAATCTATCTCGTTGTAGCTGAAATGCAAGAAGTGATTTAAGCAAACATTTACAATGTTACTCTGTCAGTGTTTTAGAAATGTAGAATTTCATTATATAACGGTGGCTGGTCCAGCAAGCTCTCTATCTACACTGTCGTGTGAGTTCTAGTAAGACACAGACAGTGACAGACTGTCCTATGGGGTTTTCCCACTCCTCATGCTGACTTCCTGAGTGACAGAAGTGGTTGTGCATAACCTGGGCCCTCCCTCTTTGAGCTGCAGGAATAGGGTGACCAGATTTACAGATTTACACATTAAAAAAATATTTATAAAACAAATGACATCAACTGCGCCCCTTCTCCTTTATATATCTCCCCCGCTATATTCCACCTTCTCTCTCACACACACACACACACACCATTCTCTCTCTCCCCCATCACTCCATTCTCTCTCCCTCCCCCCATACCCCTCCATTCTTGTTCTGCCCCCCCACCCCAACATTCTCATTCCACCTTCCTATTCTGTCTCTCTCTCCCCCATTCTCTGTGTCTCTCCCACATTCTCTGTCTCTCTCTCCTCCCCATTCTCTGTGTGTCTCTCCCCCATTCTCTGTGTCTCTCTCCCCATTCTCTGTCTCTCTCTCCCCCATTCTCTGTCTCTCTCTCTCTCCCCCATTCTCTGTCTCTCTCTCTCTCTCCCCCATTCTCTGTCTGTCTCCCCATTCTCTGTCTCTCTCCCCATTCTCTGTGTTTCTCTCTCTGTCCCCCATTCTGTCTCTCTCCCCCATTCTCTGTGTCTCTCCCCCATTCTCTGTGCGTCTCTCTCTCCCCATTTTCTGTGTGTCTCTCTCTCCTCCATTCTCTGTCTCTCTCTCCCATTCGCTATCTCTCTCTCCCTGTTCTCTGTCTCTCCCCCATTCTCTGTGTCTCCCCCCCCCCCATTCTATCTCTCTCTCCACCATTATCTGTCTCTTTCTCTCTCTCCCAATTCTGTGTCTCTCTCCCCCATTCTCTGTATCTATCTCTCTGCCCCCTTCTCTGTGTCTCCCCCCCATTCTCTGTGTGTCTCTCTCTCCCCCATTCTCTGTGTCTCTCCCCCCCACGATTCTCTGTCTCTCTCTCTCTCTCTCTCTCTCTCTCTCTCCCCCATTCTCTGTGTGTCTCTCTCTCTCTCCCCCATTCTCTGTGTTTCTCTCCCCCCCCCCCCCCCCATTCTCTGTCTGTCTCTCTCCCTAGTCTGTGTCTGTTTCTCTTCCTATTCTGTGTCGGTTTCTCTTCCCATTCTGTGTCTCTCTCCCCACGCTGTGTCTCTCTCCCCATGCTGTGTCTCTCTCCCCATGCTGTGTCTCTCTCCCCATTCTGTGTCTCTCTCCCCATTCTGTGTCTCTCTCTCTCTCTCTCCCCACGCTGTGTCTCCCCATGCTGTGTCTCTCTCCCCATGTTGTGCCTCTCTCCCCATGTTGTGTCTCTGTCTCTCTCTCCCCATGCTGTGTCTCTCTCCCCATGCCGTGTCTCTTTCCCCATGCTTTGTCTCTGTGTCTGTTTCTCTCCCCATGCTGTGTCTCTCTCCTCATGCTGTTTCTCTGTGTCTCTCTCCTCATGCTATGTCTCTGTCTCTCTCCTCATGCTGTGTCTCTGTGTCTCTCTCCTCATGCTGTGTCTCTGTCTCTCTCCCCATGCTGTGTCTCTGTGTCTCTCTCTCCCCATGCTGTGTCTCTGTGTCTCTCTCTCCCCATGCTGTGTCTCTCTCCTCATGCTGTCTCTCTCTCTCCCATCCTGTCTCTCCCCACGCTGTGTCTCTCCCCACGCTGTGTCTCTCTCTCCCCACGCTGTACTCTCCCCATGCTGTGTATCTCTCCCCATGCTGTGTCTCTGTGTCTCTCTCTCCCCATGCTATGTATCTCTCCCCATGCTGTGTCTCTCTCTCCCCATGCTTTGTCTCTGTCTCTCTCTCTCCCCATGCTGTGTCTCTCTCCCCATGCTATGTCTGTCTCTCTCCCCATGCTGTCTGTCTCTCTCCCCATGCTGTGTCTGTCTCTCTCCCCATGCTGTGTCTCTCTCCCTATGCTGTGCTACATTTATAAGGAAGGATTTGGGGTTTGTAAATGTAAAAAAACATTCAGGTCCATATTTACTAAGCAGTCATAAGACACCTTCTGTCACTGGAAGATACCTTAAACCTTACTGACTTGAACGGGCTGTAAAGTGTGTCTCAGTGCTTAAAGGTGTCTTATGGGACAAACTGATTAGTGTATCTACTTAGATAAGAGCACTGCTTGCTGTCAGGAAGCCCTGCAATGCCAAAAATAACTTTAGGGCTAGGTCCCTGGTGGTGACGAAAGCGTGCGCAGCGGTGTGCGCACCACACACCAATCACTCACCTCCATACTGGCAGGCCCCAGTGTCTCCTTGCGTGTTGGCTCACGCGGTGCTGTGGCACGTCAGCCAGCAGGGGATACAACATGATTGTTTTCCTGTGCGTTGACGCGGTCACATGGTGCCCGGGAGCCAATAAGATCCATCTCTTGTCACTTCAGATTTACCCAAAATATCTTCAAACAGCGCCCTCCAAATACAAAATACAGAGCAGAGGAAAATAACAATCTGTAAGGCGGATTCTCCACTGATCACAGCCCAGCCCTGTCTGTGATCTGCTTCTGAGATGGTGCTGGTCCATTACCTGCCCCAGGAAAGCAATTTAGGGTGTGCTCTACCTACACTGGATCCACATCTTTTCTTGACCTCACGTATGTAGAGCAACATACAGTAAACATTAAAAAAAAATCAACTAAAACGGACACCTTGAGATGTTTGGGGTTACCACATAATGTACTTGTATGAAGTAAAAGTGCCTAAATCAAATCCACATTGAGACTGTATTCATAATAAAAAGAATTAAAATAATGATTATAAGAGTCGAATAACACAATCGGAAACTGAGAATTCTCTCTCTGTCTCTCTCTATAGAGAGATAACATGTGATCCTTTAAAGGCCATGTATTGTAGAAACGTTGGCATAACAAAAGATATGCCCTAATTATATTAATCTATGAATTGTAGGAAACAGAGTATTGCAGGCTCTTCCAGTTTTGCAAGGGTCAAGGACAATATAAATATTAAATGTAACACATTATAAAGCTATATGTAGGACCCCGTCAAATAGAGACTTCTTATTTCAGGGCTGTGCTTTGTGTCATAGCCCCGGCCCCATCATGGCCATGCCCAACCGCCCCCACCCCCCGTACCTCAGAACGCTCCCTACAGACCACAGATTGTGGTTTTAAGCTGTGCACGAGCCGCCAGGACGCCAGGCACGCGTGCAGCAGCCTCCACCAGGGACTTAGCCTAAGATAAATCTGTGTATAACACCCTCTGGCTCTTTCGTATTAACACGTACAAATAAATACAAAATTGACAAAGCGCGTTAAACCAATGATACATTTCTGAAAATGTCATCCTTCATGCACACTGCACACTGCTCACTAATGCACAAAATTACCTACAGCTCAAACTAAGCACTTGTAGCTAGTATTAAAAGTTTATCAAAACAGGATATGAAGGAACCCATTAATGGTTGAATGCGTGCTAGAGATATCATACAACTATGAGTAGAATAGCTGCAAACTTTAAGAATATAAAACAAACAAACAAGAAGACACAGTCTCCCATAGATCCCTTTTTAACTGCACAGCAAGGCTGCTATATGAAATAGGGGTACAATACTCCCTGACAGATAGTCTAATAAGCTGTATGGGGTACACAAAGTAACCGCTCCCAGCACTGTGGGAGGACAGTTACCAATAAAAGCCTAGTACAGGCCAAAATAATAACGTTTTATTAAATGCAAGAAACAACGGCGCATACTCAATTAGCATAAAAACAATTAAAACGCAGGGTGATAGGTAGCACCAGAGGGGAATAGAATGGATAGTCCAATGGATAATGGATCTAGATCCATTGATCCATTGAGTATGCGCCGTTGTTTCTTGCATTTAATAAAACTTTATTATTTTGGCCTGTACTAGGCTTTTATTGGTAACTGTCCTCCCACAGTGCTGGGAGCGGTTACTTTGTGTACCCCATACAGCTTATTAGACTGTCTGTCAGGGAGTATTGTACCCCTATTTCATATAGCAGCCTTGCTGGGCAGTTAAAAAGGGATCTTTGGGAGACTATCTGTGTCTTCTTGTTTGTTTGTTCTGTCACTACTATTCCTTTGCACCGGCTGCTCCTATTATTATCGATTGGTGAGCGGTTTACCATAAGTTATTTATATAACTTTAAGAATATGCCTCCATCATAGTTACAGTAATTGTGCTTTTTTTTTTTTTTTTTTTTTTTTTTTTTAAATATAGAAATCGAATCGTCTCCCCTGTTCTAGATGTGATAGACTGGAAGACTTTTGACTATTATCCCTCTGCTGATCTGCAACAAGGAGTATTTGATTGGAATCTAAATTTTCACTGGATTAATCTGGCAAAGCATGAAGAGAAGGTACGCCAATCCCCCATCATTCCATTCAGGTAATGTTTCGTTACTCACATACACAGTTAATATATAGACAGTGTAGTAGGGTCACTGAGGCATAACTCTAATGTGATAAGAGAGAGCCTGATTCACAAAATTCCAGGAAGTTGCATGGTGAAGTTGAGCGGTTTTGGCTACTAGGAATGCCATTGGTAAAAATAAAATCCTGTTGTCATATAAGAGGTTGTGCTAAGGCATTATCATATTCATATATTCATTATTTTCAGTCCTAATTTAATAAAAGTCATGGGCTTGTGTTCAATTCCCACATGAAATCCCTCTCCTGGCTTCCTATTAAATCCTGTATTCGTTAAAAAATGTTTTATCCTTCTCTCTTTTAAGGCTATACACATCTCTGTCCCTCCTTACAGTACATATCAGCCCTAATTCTTCACTATACAGTACACCTGCCCGACTCTTGCATTCTGCTCAAGGATGTCTTCGGTCTACCCCTTTTGTATCTAAAGCCTTCTCCGGCCTTAAACCTTTCTCACTTGGTGCCCCACTCCTCTGTAATGTTCTTCCCCTCAATATCTGACTAGCACCTTCTCTCTCCACCTTTAGGACCCATCTTAAAACACACCTCTTTAATTAAGCATTTGAGTAGCACCGTTGGCTATTATCCATCTCATATGAATTTACTATAACACTCTCTTACTGTCTCTATAAGTTATCCCTACTTGCCATTTAGCTTGTAAGCTCTTCGGAGCAGAGACTCCTTTTCTTAATGTCCTCATATGTATGAAGCGCTTATTCCCATAATTCTCCTACTGAGTCACTTGTATTATTGCTGTAAAGCGCTATGTACATGGACTACTACGCTATACAAATAAAGACAGGCCCGCCAACAGGGGGGTCTGCCGGGGTTTGCGTCTCGGGCCCTGTGAGTCAGGGGGCCCGGCCACCCAGTACCCCTGCGTGGCCGTGCCCGTTTTATATTAAAAAAAACAATGCCGGCGCTCTCCCTGCGCATGCGCAGAGACGAGGTCTCGGCGCGCATGCGCAGGGAAAGCAGGGTGTGCGGCCTGCGGGCCCACTCCCAACGTGGGATGAAGGAGAAGCGCCGTGACGAGCCCACGCCTGCCAACCCAGCTTCCCCCGTGCATCCGCCAACCCAGCTCCCCCCGCGCACCCGCCAACCCAGCTCCCCCCGCGCACCCGCCAACCCAGCACCCCCCGCGCACTGGCCAACCCAGCTTCCCCCGCGCGTCTGACAAACCAGCTTCCCCCGCGCGCCCACCAACCCAGCTTCCCCCGCGAGCCTGCCTCCTGCCCCGGGCAGCAGCCGCGGAATTAGCCCACCAGTCTCGCCCCCCCCCCCAGTCGCCTACCCCCCGCACCCCCTGAGCCTACCTCCTGCCCCAGGCAGCAGCAGGGGAAGCGCCTGGCGGGCAAGGAAGCAGCACCCACCCGGTCAAGGTCAGTCACCCACCCAGGCAGTCACTCGCCGCTGGGTCATGTGATGTGACATGACCCTGTGGCGTCATTTTACGCCACATGAAGGTAGGGGGGCGCAAGCACCGGGGGAGGCAAGGCAGGGGGGCGCAACAATTAAAGTTAGCTCTCCCCTGGATTAGGTAACATTACAGACACTATAAATAAATAAACTATTAAAAAAATAACCCTCCTAATTATTGTCTCAACTAATGTATAATACTACTGGATACAGTATTCTGTCAAATAAAATGCCATTTTGTCCAACTATAAATAATGCATTATAGAATCATATAATACACCAACATTTACAGACAGTATTATTTTTTGTGGTTTACAGAGGGAAATGCTCAATGCTCCCAAACTTAGTTATATATATTTTGCAATAATAATGGTGATATGTCAGATATTCAAAGATTCACGTTTATCTGATCACATTGACTCTGGTTGTGGAATCGCTTGTAACTGAAGTGCTAGAGTGGACTTCTATACACAATTCCTGAAATGTTAACAAATAGAGATGTGCGCAAATTCACATGAGGTCTCGAGCCATACAAAATGTGCATTTTCGGAGTCACGAGAAAATCTGCAGCTTCGTCAGAGTTCACAAGCGATTCTCCAAGCATTAAGTCAATGTGCATTGCAATTTCGTTTACTATGCTAATTTGTTAAATTGCCTAAAATAGTTACATGTGCTTGCAAAATACTGTAAGGTTGCTAGATTTGCTTAATGCTGAGACTATAAATAGGGCGCTTTTTGGGGCAGTTCTCCCTTTGCCTTACAGTATGTTGTCCTTTAATTGTTGCACTTATCCCCATTGTTTGTCATTTATTTACCTGGCATTGTAACTTGTAATGCGCTGCATGCATTGTTGGTGCTGTATAAATACAGTTGTACATACATGCACACACGCCATGTTTCGCTCACTGTTTGGCGATATTTAGCTGAAAGCTTACTAGGGTAGCGACATTATTAGCCCTTTGGAGTTTCACACGGAATTAAAACTGGTACAACATAATGCGTTTGACAGTTTCACACATCCCTACTGAGGAAGGGTCACCACTTAAATATAAGAGATATATTGACAGTGAGTGCTGCTATAACAATTTTCTAAATGAATAAACTGACACTATATTTTCACACTGTAGTGTTATTTGCTGCAAATGCTTAATAGAACTGATTAGGATTACTTATGGAGAAGGAGAAAACATGCATATTTTGGATATTGCTGTATATGTCATTAATGTATGGTATTGTGTGATCTACATCTAGAAGTCCCGTCATACCAGGTTGTGTATTGGCAGTCGATCGACATTACTTCCAAAATATTGGAGCTTTTGATACAGGCATGAATTTCTGGGGGGTCGAAAACATTGAGTTGTCTATTCGGGTAAGTTACAAAGATGTAATACTGTATATATATATATATATATATATATATGTACTGACATTTATTTATGTAAAGTAAATAAATAAATATGGCTGTTGATTTTTATTGCTGTGGTACAGGACATATCTCATGTCAAGGACATTAGTCTGTGCACCATCATTATATTATTGATTAAGTTAAGGCACAGAGATTCTAAATACTTTAAACTCAAGACACTACTCCTGGCTATAATCTTACTTTTCGATGCAAAACAACAACAACAACCTCTTTATGGGACACTTACAGTATTTTTAGCCACAATATATAACATACATTGTTAATCCGCAGTGATCTCACAATGCAGCTTTGTAGATATAATATAGAAATAAATGTAAATGAATCCTGTGTTATGTTTCACACTCTTGCTCTAGCACACCATAAAGATATTTATTTCGTCTTGCAAACTACCAGGACAAACCAATATTTTCTGGGCTGTGGATCAATACATTTTGCACCACCAAAAGAAGTTGTCAAATTGTTAAACAAAAAAAAGTGAAAGCGTTTCAACATAAATGAATACCTTAATGTAAAAGTAGATACATTATGTGAACTTCAGATATTGTGCGCCTCTACATAATATTTACTTTTAAAACACTTAGAATAACACTTTGATAAAATGTGGTTCTGAAATGGGTCCTGACTGAACCTATATAGCACTAAGTATTTGGTTGTTGCTGAAATCACAGTACACGGATTAAACTGTCCTTAATTTGGTATGTAATCGGAAAATCAGGCAGTACCAGTTGCAAGGCTGCAGTATCACTTTGATCATTTTCCACATCGTTCTTCTCTGCAGGTTTGGCTCTGTGGCGGCTCTGTTGAGATTATTCCATGCTCACGAGTTGGCCATGTGTATCAGAATCACACCACTTACACTTCAGTTCGAAATGAGGCAGTACTGCGGAACAAAATTCGAGTTGCTGAGGTATGGATGGACTCATACAAGGACATCTTCTATAAACACAATGGAAACACCTTATTAATGAGCAGGGTAAGAGAACATATAGTGTACCTAGAGTTCTATACCAATGGTTGGTTGTCAATCTTTTTGAATGACTGCGCTCCTACCTGATTTTTGAAATATATGCAAAACATTTTGTTCCTTTTTCTAAATGTTAAAGCTAAAGCTTTTCTTTTTTAATATTCAGTATATTTGTATTTTGCTTTTAACTTTAAGCTTAAGTTATTTTTCACTTTGTTTACTTAATTTTTTTAAATCACTGACTCATACTATACATAGTACCAAAAGGAGAAGGTCAAAATCTACAAATCTATAATATGTATGTATTGTGATGCCCACACCACGTTGTAGCATCTTTTAGTCCCAGATAAAAGGCAGGAAACGTCGTATTTTCTATGCAGGGGTTTATTTTAAGGGATTAAATCAAATGCTTACAGGCACACCGTCCTTTTAAATCAAAACAACACATAAAAATAATGCCTATTCCCTTTAGGGAAAGCTAACTACACCATAACTTTCGCCCTCACTAACTGCATGGCCAGCTTAGCTGGTTCCCAAGCCAAAAACATGCCCTGGCATATGCAACCATGTAACACAGTCTCTGCATACAACAATAAAGTGTTTTTGCTTATCTGTCAGTCCTTTGGAGCAGACATCCCTGCTTCAGTACGGTCTCTCCTCCTTTCTTCCTAGGGGAACTCAGCCCCACTTGAGCCCAGAGAAACTCCTCTGTAGGTCCTCTGTAACCAGCTTACGCAGCTGGGAAGCACTTCTGTCTCCCCCCTTCTCTGGGGAAAACAGTCTCTCAGTCTGGCAGCTTCCTGTGTCTTTTAAAACACTTCCTCATTCAGATTAACTCCATTAGTTAGCAGCTGCTGCTGGCTTCTCTTTGAGGAATTAACGCTCTGTGGACTGGAAAACACACTTACTTCACTGTTCAAACTCCTAGAGGACAGTGATGGTATCACAGTACGTATGTATGTATATGTAAGTGAGAAGTTATTTTTTGCCTATCTTAATGTGTAATAATTATTGAAGCTCAACATTTATCTAATCTAACTCTCATTGTTGAGCCCGGTCATCATTAAGAGATCTCTTTCAACCTTAATCCTGCACCTCAGTTTCCAGTTATTCTGGGTATTTGTTGGCTCGTGGTCCATAAATTAACTGGAAAAGCAGAATTTTCATCTTTACCTCAGAGCATTGTGCCTGCCCACAATCAGCTCACCTGATAGGTTAGCACTGTATGAATGTTCTTCCACCCATTCAGGTACGCTACCACGCCAATATCAAGAATTTCAGGATGTGTGACAAAAAAAATGCAGATAAGCTTCCTCCACACCGACCATATGACTATCCAATTGCCAATGGCTGTTATTCCTATTGGGAGAATGTATTCCCTTTCTGAACCTGAGCTACAAGTTCTGCAAGGGTACTTACAAGAAAACCTTTCTAAGGTTTAATTCGATCCTCTAGTTCTCCTGCTGGGGCCGCTCTCTTCTTTGTTTGAAAGAAAGACTGTTCTTCACTCCCTTGGATTGACTACCAAAAGTTGAACAACATCACAATAAAAAATAGATAGCCACTACCTTTGATCCCAGAACTTCTGGAAAGGCTAAGATATGCCAAGATCTTTACCACGCTTGATCTCCGAGGAGCTTACAATTTAATTTGTATCAGACTGGGGGATGAGTGGAAAACTGATTTCTGAACCTGCTATGGACACTATGAATACTTGGTACTGCCTTTCGGCCTCTGCAATGCTCCTGCCACATTTCAGCATTTTATCAATGATGCTCTTCGAGATCTCCTGAACCAGTTTGTGGTCACTTATCTGGATGATATCCCGATTTCCTTGATAATCTTTAGGATCATCAAAAACTAGTCTGAGTTGTCCTGGAATGTGTCCGTAGACATCAATTATATATAAAATGAGAGAAATTTACTGTAAGTTTTAAAATACCTCTATGCAATTTCTTGATTATATCATCTCCCCTGAAGAATTGCATATGGATCCTAGTAAGATTCATGCCGTTGTGGGATGACCAATTCCAAAAAACAAGAAAGTTGTTCAGAAGTTTTTTGGCTTCGTCAATTTCTACAGAGGCTTCGTTAAAAATGTCTCTGGTCTTCTTGACAAAGGTTCGCAAGCGGACCGAAACGTTGATGCTTGTGCAATTAATTTTGTGATCCTTGGAAGACCAGAGAAGTGCCTATTTTTCTACCTGTGGCTCTACATCCAGCGGGACCATTGTTGTTGTGCACGTGGCGATTTGTTACCTGGTGGTATCGTGAGTGCATCTATTTTGGACCTTTTGAGTGGTCATCACAAGCTAATTTAGCCTTTGAGTGACTGAAGTCTCACTTTACTTCTGCTGCTGTCCTCATTCATCTTAACTCTGAAGTTCCTGAACCCAGTAGTGGTAGTTAATGCTTCCGACTCTGCCATCGAAGCCATCCTTTCACAATGGATTGGACCGAAGATGCACCTTCACCCGTGTGCATTTTACTGTATACTCATCTAATGTCAACAGCAGAGAAGAATTATCACATTGGGAACAAGGAACTCTTGGCCATTAACGCTGTTTTTTCCGAGTGGAAACATCTCTTAGAAAGAGCCAATCACTCGGTTACCGTCCTTACTGATCATCAGAACTTGGAGTTTATTCGATCAGCAAAAAGACTGTCTGCGCGACAAGCTCGGTGGGCTCTATTCTTTTTATAGATCATTTTTTTTTAAATTTGTACTGCCCCGGTTCTAAGAATCGAAAAGCAGATGCTTTATCCATGTTGTCTCCTAACTCTTCTACAAGTTCTGAACGTGAAGAAACCATTCTGCCTAAAAAAAGCTGTGTGTGCTGTGCACGCGCATAGTAAGTGAAACTTCTTTGACTTTTGTCACAGAAATTGACTTATAACGCGCGTGCTCGGCACACATGTGTCAGTCAGTGTATGTTTCAGTCAGATAGTATGTATGTGTGTCAGTCAGTGAGTATGTATGTGTGTCAGTCAGTGAGTATGTATGTGTGTCAGTCAGAGAGTATGTATGTGTGTCAGTCAGAGAGCATGTATGTGTGTCAGTCAGAGAGTATGTATGTGTGTCAGTCAGAGAGTATGTATGTGTGTCAGTCAGAGAGTATGCATGTGTGTCAGTCAGAGAGCATGTGTCAGTCAGTGTGTGCATGTGTGTCAGTCAGTGTGTGCATGTGTGTCAGTCAGTGTGTGCATGTGTGTCAGTCAGTGTGTGCATGTGTGTCAGTCAGTGTGTGCATGTGTGTGTGTCAGTGTATGTCTCTCTCTCTGTGTTGTGTGAATGTCTCTCTGTGTCGGTCAGTGTGTGTATGTGTGTCAGTCAGTGAGTGTATGTGTGTCAGTCAGTGTGCGTGTGTCAGAGTGTGTCAGAGTGTGCGTGTGTATGTGTATCTGTCAGTGTGTGTGTGTGTGTGTGTCAGTGTGTGTGTCCTGCCCCCCTCTCTCCTGACTCTCCCCAGCACACTTGTCCTCCCCCCAGCACCCTTATCCTTTCCCTGCAGCACCCTTTTCCTGCCCCCAGACCCTTTCAGCAGTCCCCCCCCCCCCTTCCTACCAGATCGCGGCACAGAGGAGATGGAGGCAGTGTCGGCAGGGGGGGGGGGGAGGCAGTGTCGGCGGGGGGAGAGGGAGAAGCACGTCATCATCAGCTGGAGCCGACTCGGAGGCTTCTGATGGTGCTGTGGGGGACATGGGGGACGCAGCGCACTCATCACCCCCCTCCTCCCCCCCCCCCCGTTACCGGAGCAGGAGCAGTTCTATGCCTCGGCCGGGGCATGCACCGGGAGGAGAGGCCGCAGGAGATCGGGGCCTGCATAGGGCCCCGGGGAGCAGTGTGGGCTTCAGTGTCCCTGTGAGGAGAGTCATGGCGTATTGAGCATCGCCATGACTACCGGGCATGCGCAGCATATCAAGTGGCTGTATCTCCTCGGGCTGCGGTCCGGCACCGGGTCTCTGAGGAGTGGCGGCGGCGATTACATTTTAAGGGGGAGCGGCGCTTGTTAGGAGCTGCGGCGGCGAGTAAATGTTGAGCGGGTGGAAGTGTGGAAGCGGCCGTGTGGGGGGGAACAAAGACGATTAGGAGCTGAAACGAAACGGTTAGGAGCGGCGGCGGAACTCAGCCCGGCCTCAACTGCCAGCACTGTGACGTCACATCCGTTTCATTTTCTATCCCCACAATCCATTTTTGTCCCATCACGAATGAGGTGCCACTAAAGAAGTTTCACTTCAAAAACATTTCCTTGTCACCTTTTCTTCTGATCTTCTCTCACGTATTAAGAGAGCCTATTATGACGAACCACTCCTATGCAATCCACCGCAGGATGTAAATTTAGTCCTGCAAGGCGGCCTCTGCACCTTACAAAACCGCCTGTTTGTTCCAGAATGCGTAAAATTGTAGATTCTACAGCTTATGCATGACTCTAAATCTGCCGGTAATCCGGGTATTTACAAAACACTGGACTATTATCCTGCTCCTTTTTAGTGGCCCAGATTTCAACAAGATGTCCATACATTTGTATTATACTGTGAGACATGTGCCAGGAACAAGACGCCTCGTGCCTCCCCTCTATGTTTGTTACATGCCCATGGGGATCTATCTCAATGGTCTTCATAGTAGAATTGCCTCCACCCAGAGGGAACAAAACTATACTGTTAGTGGTAGATTGTCTCACCAAGATGAGTTACTTTATCGCTACCAAAAGTCTCCCTACAGTGAACAAGACTGCCGACCTGGTAATCCAGGAAATCGTCCACCTTCGCGGTGTATTGCATGAAATTGTAACTGACAGGGGACTTCAGTTCACTTCCAGATTCTGGAGATGTTTCTGTTCTACTCTAGGGATCAGCCAAAATGTATCCTCCGCCTTTCATCCACAATCCAACGGCCAGTCAGAGGGCTAAACAGACTCTGGAGCAGTACCTGCACTATTTTATCAGCTAACTTCCAAGACGACTGGACTGACTTCTTGCCTATCGCTGAGTTCACCTATAATATTGCTCAACATAGCTCGAACCAACAGAGTCATTCTTTTCTAATTATGACTTTCACCCTGCCTTCCATCCCTGCTGTCATAGAGAGACTTTCTTCTTTGCAGGAGATTCAAGAAACTCTAAAAGAAACTCTTCGTGAGGCTTAGGAATGTTATAAGAAGACTGCTGTCCAATACCGCAGACCAATCCCTATGTTTTGTATTGGAGATAAAGTCTAGCTCTCTATGAAGAGGGCAGTTGGAAAATCCCACCATGGAGCTAGGACAAAAATGTATTGGTGCTTTATAGATTTCTATGCAGGTAAACTCTGTCTCGTTATGGGAGAACTCTTTACCTGGGTGAGTCCTTCCTCCTCCTGACCCCATCCAGGTTGATGGTGAGGAAGAGTACATTAGTGGAGAAGACCCTGGACTCCAGATTTCAAAGGGGAAGACTTCAATACCTGGTTCAATAGATGGGTTACGGTCCTGAAAAAAGATCCTGGGAGCCAGAGGAAAATATCCATGCTCCACGGCTGGTCAGAGTTTTCCATAAAAGATATCTCACCAAGCCAGGAAAAGGATCATTTGGAGGACACCGTTTTGAAGGGAAGAATTATGTCAGGGATATCCTTGGTGGGTCTTAACTGGGGTCTCTGTGCTCCTGGGCTGGAGTTCTGCCTGTCTGCCACAAGGACTGCCGATTCCATCTTGCCATTCCTGCAGGGATTCTTCTGAGGCTGCTGATTGTGTAATGCCCGGCACCTGTCACTTATCAGCAGCTAGCCCTTTATAAACCTCCCATTCCTGTTCCTCCTTGCCTGATTATTGTGGTTTTGTCCCTGTGATCAAGCTTGCTGCCTCGTCGTGTTGCTATCTCCCTCTCTTCATGCACCAGACCCTATTCAAACAATAACTATGTTGTTCCTCTCTTGTCCTTGACCCGGATGGTTCCTGATCACTGCTGCCTGCCTCTGACCCGCTGCCTGACCACTGACCACTGTTACTTGTCTGCTGCATGCCTCTGACCACTGCCTGTCTGCTGCCTGCCTCTGACCTTGGCCAGTCCACTGACCACCGCTACCTGCTTGCCTATCCCAGCTACTGGACTCCAGCCCCGCAGTCACTGCCGGTGACACCCAGCATTTTTAGTTAGATTTCCCTTTCCTTTCTTAATCTCTTTTTTTTTCTGAAATAATTGTTTACCTCTCAAGCATGTACTTACAGTGATAATACATAGGTAATTGAACTGTGACACGTGAAACGCTGAATTTTTATGTGGGTACCAATTCATCTTAAGTCTGTATATGTAATTATTAATCTTCATTCTTGCTTATTTTTTAGTATCTTGTAAATACATAGAGTGTTACTTTTGGGAGTTTTAAGGGTCATCCTTCGAAGAAATGTTAAGAGATGTAAAGTGTTATTATGGAACTAAAGAGAGACGGATTAGCATATATAGAGCATCCCTATCTTTTGTAGCCCAATTCATATATTTTTCTGTTTCCACATATTGTTTCACCTAATGCCAATATACTGTATGCTCTGTTTCCATCTCCTTCCGTAGAACCAGAAAACAGATATCACTGAACGTCAACAGCTGCGACTAAGATTGGGCTGTAAAAGCTTCCATTGGTTTTTATCCAACATTTTCCCAGAATTCAACACTTCTATTTCTACACGGGGATCATCTGGACAAGTAATAACATTTTAATTCGAAATAGTAGAAGGGAAATAAAAATAGTTGTTTGTGCCACTTAAAGGTTATGGATATTTGGGGAGATGTATCAACGTAAAAAAAAAAGTGCAAATAGAAGGTTGTTTTTACACATTGCTCCATTTTCTGCTTGAGTTTGTGTCAAAAGCAAGAAAATGTTTCATACATTTAACACAAATTGTTCGCCAGCAAAGTTCTTACGTCACCTCAGCAAATACAAGATAAAAAAAAGTTACGTGCTGAGACGCAGAGTTGTGCATCTCATAATCAGTGTGTCATGTAAGCCCTCCCTAACTCCTCTTAATGACTCCCCAAATCGCAAGCTGATACACACGGTGCAAAACATGGAGCAAAAGACCTGGATACATTGATATAAGGAGACTCAAGATGAAAATTATGCAATTTTGCTTCAAATCTTTACGTTCCCTTGGCCAAATCCTGCATAAAACCATGAAAAACGATTTCACCGTGGTTTGCAAAACTGGGGCAAAAATGTAGCAAAGAAAAAAATCTCAAAGAAACACTTTTCTTTCTTCAAGAAATTTGCAGCTGTTTTAACCCCCACATTGATGTATAGATATGTGCCCCGCAAAGCTACAGAAAAGCTAAATTGCTATGCTTGTCTTCTGGCAGTTATCAAAGTATTATGTGCAGATGGGGATTTTGTGTAGAATTAGATCTGCAACATAATCAGGTTGCATTCTTATTAGTACATGAACGAAAGGTTATGTCCTATAAGTCGTCTGTTTAGGCGTTTTGACATTTGCATTAAAGGGATTGTTTATACTGTAAACACACAAGCTATATGTATGTATATATCATTTTATTTATATAGCACCAACCATGTACACAGCTAGGGTTGCCAGGTGTCCGGTATTGCACCGGACAGCCCGGTATTTGGTTACTCTGTCCGGTAAAAAATGAGAGATAATACCAGACATGTATGTGTGCGGGGGGGGGGGAGGGGGGACATGTATGTGTATGCCGGTATTACCTCTCCGGACTTAGTAACCAAACGTGGGATTTCCCCTGAGAAGGGATAGAGCGGGACTGCTGCTAGGAGGCTGGGCAGCTTCCTCCATCCTGATTGGCTGCTGTGTAATGCAGTATTTTTGGACAAGCCACCTGGCAACCCTACACACAGCACTTTACAGCATAATATTAGGAGGTAAATACTGTACATTGCAAACACTGGGAATAAGTGCACCAGCTAAATGACCACATACAGGTAAAGGAGACCCTGCCCCAAAAAGCTTACAACCTACAGTAAGCAATGGATACAATTAGCACGCCATCTCATTTGCATCTGGGTACGAAGCTTTAGTACAATGTCGTTCCGTCGCTGGCATCCCTCGATATTAATATACATTTAAAAAAATTAACATCTCCTTTATAAATGGGAGGTTTAGGAAATGACTGCAAAATGATACATGACCAATTATAATTACTTGTCAGTGACGTGAAACAGGTCAAATATATTTATACATTTAGAGTGCTAATTTTTTTCCATTTCAAAATTGGGGTTTGTTTCCTTTTCAATAGTTTGGGAACTAATAACTTGATTTTCCTTTTTCTATGGCTGACAATGTAAAAGACAAAAACAATTGGAAAACCTGTTCTCCCTGCAATATACACACTTCAGTCCTAACCTCAAATTCTTTTTAGGGTCAGTTTTAATTTTTTTAATTTTTTTTACAGCTGTTTAACTCAGGTGTTGGATCCTGTATGAATTATAAATATAACCAGGGAATTTCAGGCCAACCTGTTGATCTCTCCAATTGTGATGACAAAATGAACCAGGTATTATGAGAATTTTGTTCAGATGCTTTAGTTATTTATTATTTTACGTAATGTGAAAATATGCATTTTCTCAGTATTAATACAAACACATGATTTATTTATTTTTTGTACACTATAGCTTTTTGAGTATAACACCTTGAAAGAAATTCGGTTTAGATTCACAGTGCCACTTTGCCTTGATGTGAGACATGAGCAGATTATCCTTGAAAACTGTACGATCAGTGAGCAACCCAGACTAAAGCAGATATGGGATTTGAATGAGGTATGAGAATGTCAAGTCGTTACACATGAGTCTCTTTGTTTGTTTGTCCTGATATTCAAATGATAAAATGTCATGAATTCTTTATAATTATATTTCTTCTCTCTGATTTATGGACATTTAGCTTAATAATCAACATGGTGCTATATTTTATATACTGTATTTCCTCGATTCTAAGGCAGGGGTGCGCAAACTGGGATAATCTGCAAACTGAGATTATCTGCAAGGGGCGAGGGGTTTAGAGGCCCCGCGTGGTTCCCGAAGGCACTTAAATTAAATGCCGGAGAAGCGGGCGAAAGGCCTCTGTAAACCTCACTTACCTTGGTTCAGCCAGTTTCTGGAGACGCGTCGCCATGGTAACGCGGGGTCATGTGTCATCGCGTTGCAATGGCAACGTGATGTCATGACGCTCAGGCACCGGTAACCAAGGTAAGGGGGGCCAATAGAACCATGGTAAAGTCCGGAATTGTGACACAAACGAGAAGTGCAATCAGTTGGGGAGGACAGGCTCTTCCAGGGATCACCCTAATCCAAATACAAATCTATAAAGACAAAAAGGAAGAGCGCACACTCCCAGTGTGTGAAAAAAAATGTAAAGTCAGTTTATTAAAATAGGACAACAATTGTCCACTCACATAGAA
Organism: Ascaphus truei; assembly: GCF_040206685.1. Lineage (NCBI taxonomy): Eukaryota > Metazoa > Chordata > Amphibia > Anura > Ascaphidae > Ascaphus > Ascaphus truei. The sequence goes on from NC_134484.1 coordinate 353,934,360, forward strand.
TAAAATACATTAAAAATAAGAAAAAGGAGGTAGGTGTGAGATACCGGAACCTGCTGAAATCTCTATGCTTGGAGAGTTGGTGACATCATCGCTCTCCAAGCATGAGCGCGGTCAGCGGCACAGGGGACTCAGCCTTAGTATCTGTTTAATCGTATGGTTCGATTGGCCAAGACCAAAGTGCTGCCAGCAGTCCACTGCCACTAAACCTTGCTGCCAGGCAGGACACCACTGTACAATTCGCCACTCTGAAAATGAACTTCAGGGGACCGGCGCCCCTAGTCCCGTGGCCGGCGCTCCGACGCACCATCTTTAAATGTCCCCATATTGTGTACAGTGACGACCTGCCCGGCAGCGAGGTGTAGTGGCGGCGGACTGCTGGCGGTGCTTTGGTCGCCAAAGGTCCCATTCCGCAATCCTATGGGTGAGAGTAGAGCCCTTCGCTGACTTCATCAAATATCTGTACTATTTCTTCAAACCATAAATATTTTGCGAAAGTAAGGTGGTTTTCCAAAATGAAACTAGATAGATGAATAGATTATTTGCCTATTACAAACTCAGTAAATAGGGTAGGTGTTTTAATGACAGGAAGCATGGGGTCTCAGGAGTTAACCTCTGTTAATTTCAGCTTCGGGGACCCCCTGCTTCCCGAAATAATTGCCTCCATAGGAATCTCCTGCATGTTTAAATAGTACATTTTCATTTTTTTTTTGTATTAGGTGGGAAATAGGAGGTTTCCGAAACTGAACTGTGTTCATTTCAGCTCAGGGGATCCCTGCTTCTCGAGATACTTGGCTCCACAGGTGATGCTGGGCAGGCAATATGGCGGTTTAAGGGTCCTGCATCACGCGGGCTGCGACAGGTGACATTGCAGCTTCCTACTGGCCTGTGTAACGCGGGACCATTAAACCGCCATATTACCTGCCCAGCATCACCTGTGGTGGAGCTAAATATCTCGGGAAGTAAGTCTCTTGGCTACAAAATTAGGGCAAAACTACAGCCAAAAAAACCCAATAGAAAATGTATCAAAATCTATTCAAGTCACCCTATTGAAAATAATAGGATTTTTTTCCCCGTTCATTTTTTTTTTTTATTGGTAAATCTGGTGTAGTTGTGTGCCTTCATTTTTGCCCCAGTTTTGCAGCCGGGAGACTTTTACTGTATAACTAAAAATGATAAATGTGCCTCTTGCCATGCAAATGATACTCTCTCTGTTTTCCCTATAATAGGCTGGATCGGTGGTGCACATTCCTTCTGGCAAGTGCATAGAGGCAGTGACCAGTCTGACTGACAACAGTCTGTACCTCCGACCTTGTAACAACCAAATAAACCAGCTCTGGAGAATGATACCTTTCAAGTAAAAAGTGACATACTGTATGTGATCCATAGAAATATAACGGGTTATTTATATTAAGTCTCAAGGCTGCAAATGTGGGGCAAAACTGGTGGGAAATTACTGCGCCAAATTTATCAAAGAGAATAATTCTACTTGTTCCAATGGGGGGAAAAAAACGATTGTTGATTAATTTGTTGCAATTTGTTTATTTTCCAAGTTTTGCACCAGATCCGTATGATGACTCTCCATTTTAAAACCTCTCAAAAAAATCATTAAAAATGTGAGCAGCCGGGATTGCTGCTTTAACTGAAATACCGATTAACTAAAAATGGTCATTCCTGTGGAAACTGCATGGGGGTTACAGGTATGTATAAAAGATTCTCGGACTGCAAAACTGCCCCAAAATTAAGTAAATTAATTTTTTTTAAAAATCAGTTTTATAAACATAAACTACTATTGCCTTCAAGAGGTTTTTATTATTTGATAAAGCTCTTCTTGCTTCACTGTGTGTCCATGTTTTGCAGTTGGGAGACTTTGATACATACAGTACCTCCCTACAGCCTAAATTTACTAAGTTCTGTTAAATCAGGGCAAATAATGTGACTTCACCTAAAACAGGAACTGCAGCAATTTTTGAGTTAGTGCCTTATTCACGGAGATAATCAAAAGCAAAAATGCCACCTTTAATTTATATTGAAAGTGGAAATTCCTCCTATACCAAAGTAAACTAATGCCAGTGATGTGGTTAAGGCATTACTTGTAGGTGATTGATGCCGTTTTTTTTTTTTTTTACCCAAATCTGATATATATAAGTATTTTAAAATATGTAAGTTATTATGTAAGCATGGTGAGCGGAGACGTGGGCGGGGTTTGATTTCCTCTGGCTGCTCCCTTGTGTGTGATGTCACGGTGTGTGTGATGTCACTCTGTGATCAACGAGTGCTGGTACAGCCGGAGTCCCCACTCCTCACCTCCTCACCTCCTCCCCTTATCTTTCTTTATCTGTTCTCTAATATGGACAGGGTAGGATAAGGGTAAATAAACCACTTGATTGCCAAACATTTCCCCATTCAGAGGCCCCTAGGAATTCAACTTCAATTATTATTTATTTTGAAATGAAATCAGCCCAAATCGTTTGCTCTTAGATTTGTTTAATAAAGCCAACCAGACTGCTCCATACTTTGTAAAAGGTTGCTTTCCGACAGGCTCTCTGGGATTGCAACGTGAAGTCTTGGCATTACTCCCAGCCAGACACTGAAATTGGGGCTTCTGGGAGATGGGGAAAGAATAAGGAGGAGAGATGTGACTTAAATAAAGCAGTGTTTAATGCCTGGCATTAATCTTAACGGAGGTTGGTGAATATGGGATAAATATTATGCACATTGCGATGTAATGGGCTTATTTAGATGTTACTAGAAATAACGACCGTTAAAAATAATGCTAAGCTTTATACAGGAGTAAAACCTAGTTAACGTCATGTTATTTGCTTTGGTGAATACTGCGTTACTATTAATGTGCTAACTTAGGTTGATGTCCCAATAAATAGGATGACAGATATGAATTAATCCAGCCTGAAAAAATCAGCATGTCATTCTAGATACCTAAATATACCGTGCTTAGCATCATATCATACTTCAGACATGCTTAGTTTCGTGACGAACCCAGTATAAATGGGTGTAAAATTCTATTAAAAATAAGATTTTAAATAAATGTATTTTTTAGAGGACATCTCCTGTTATCATGTTTCAGTAGACTGGAAGCACTATGTATATAGTATTGTAATTATTGTACATTAACCTCTTCTGTACCAAAAGGACCAGCAGTGCATTGGTCTACAATGCGTTTCAGGCCTGTCTGGTTCTTAAGGGATTAAATATGTTTTTAAGTGATGTTAATATGTTAACAAGTTTGTACATTATTAATACATTTTCACCTCATGCAACTTTTTATAGTGGAGTACATTTTGATACCCCTGAGTACTGTGCAGGTTCACAAACCGTCATTAATGGGTATCAGAGCATGATAGGCGTTAACTGTCATTCAACTTAACAATTGAGCTCCAATACCTGTTATCGCAGCTTCACAAATCCCCCACAAGGGACTTTTTCGCTGAATAAAGGATAATTGAGGTACAGATATAGCAATGCTTACTGTTTTCGGTGCCGCTTGCAGGGACATGACAGCGCGTGATCGCAGCCCCCGAAAACAGAAAAGATTCATGCTGCGCGGGGTCCCTGCTTCTGAATGGGACCCTGTGGCAGGACGGCCTGTAGCCGAGGTCAGGGAACAGTCCACACGTGTAGTTTCATGATAAATGAAAACGTTCAGTGGCTTTATTTCTGCACAGCAACATAACATGCGGGTACACTGTCCCTTTAAGCAAATAAATCCTGCTCCACGTTGGGAGAAAACTGACTAACACAGCAGTCCTAGCTAGCAGGCTGGCTGGCTAAACCATACCCAAACCGTAAGAGTCTTTTTAAGCAGTCATGCAAACAAATGAAAGAAATCTTACTTTGGCTGCAGTAAGTAGTGTGCTGTATCCTTCTGGCTAGCAGCACATCTATCCATGTGCTCTGGTCTGAGACAGGCAGCTACTGCTGGTAACAAGATCCTTATCTACCTTGCTGGCGCTCAGGTGTCAGCTTACATCATGATTAGCTAGCTTCCACCTGAGTTAACCCTTATGAGTGCTGGATGAAGCACTCAGGCATATGTTTATCAGGCATAACTGATAGGGGGTCATGTGATGTCACGTTGCCATGGCAATGTTATGTCACGTAACCCTACTGCGTCATTTGATGCCGGGTCGCCATGGAGACACGTCGCTGGAAGGCAAGGTAAGTAAAGTTACAGAGGCCTCGCACGATCCCCGGCTTTTATTTTAAATGCCTTCGGGGAAGCACGGGGCCTCTGTAACACCTGCGCCCCCCCCAGAAAATCCCCCCCGCCCCTCTTCTTTGCACACCCCTGACATAGATGACCGAATATGGTCTTATAATATTCCCCCTCATGACGTAGATATCCATATTCGGTTATCTACGTCATCAAGGGGGTTGGACAGTTTTAAATGTCTTTGGCCCTTGCACAGAGACTGCTTCGTCCCTCAAGAGTGCTTTGGGACTATGTGCAGCTCCTCCACACGGTTTGGCTTGTCCGATTACATGAAGGATTAATGCTGTGGGGGTCCCATTCAGACTCATGGAACCCCGCACCCTTAATCCTCCCAGGCCGCAATCCATCCCTGCAGGCTTTTGCTGGTCCGTGGTGCTGGGGACAGTAAGCCTTGCTACATCTGTGTACATTAATATCGCAGCACTTTCTTCCCACCAAATTCACCAGTTATATGCAGAACAAGCGTAGCGAAGTCCGTTTATCAGAATGTGGTTCGGGAGCACTGTGTTTGATGCCCAAGCAGTATTTTTTACATGGTATGAAGAAGCTCATTGAAAAGAAGAAAGGAAAAGCTTAAAGGGTTAACATGGCATCTTACAACCGCATTAAAGTGGTAAAAATCAACATGCGTCACTTTCTGTATTTTAATTCTGATATCATTAAACAAAAAGTGTAACATGTTTTCAAAGAAGCCTCTTACATTGAAGTTCTTTAAACATCACTGTAATTCCATGCTTACTTATTTACATTTGTTATAAAAGATCTGCTTTAACTCTTTGGGTGTCCAAGGACGTAGCTACTTGTGTCATGGGATCTGACTCTCCAGGGGCTATATGAAGCATACAGCTTTCGCTAAGGATTACAGGTAGTCCTCGTTATCCAACGTTTCACTTTACAACGAGTGGCAAATCCAACGCACCACTATGGGCTCTTTTTCGACGCCGGAATGCGTTATCCAACGCTCACCGCCACTGATTAACATGGGACTCACTTTACAACGGTTTCACTATCCAACGCTACTTCCAGAACGGATTCCGTTGGATAATCGAGGACTGCCTGTACCTGGTATTTACATCATTATGTCTCCAGCTTGAAAACCGTTGTACCAACTACACAGGGGTACTGTATTTGATGCAAATCAAAAAGGAGAACAAAGGTAATAAAGAATGAATCGAGCAAGTGGCAATACACCTTTCAATAAAACGTTCCCCCATTGCTGACTCAACTATTTTGCTCAAGTGATGTCAGTACAGGAATCCAGTTAAGCAACAACAACAAAAAAGAGCAGACTTTTCCCAAGTAAACACTATGAGAAATGATGTGTGAAATGGCTAAGATATCTGTATTTATTTATATGTATACATTTCATATTTATTTCTATGTGAAAAGAAGAGATCCACAGGACTACACCCTACTGTACATATCAAATTTGCCGAGCTGCAAACCAAGGATGACACTGGTGGGGAAAAAACACCAGATTTGTACTATATAGTTTTCAATTTTATATATATACTAGCTGAGAGACCCGGCGTTGCCCGGGATGTAATTTTGGGGGGGGCGGACGACAGGGTTGGGCTTCCCCCGGGTGACTGGGTGACTGACTGAATGGGTGGGTGACTGGGTGACTGACTGAATGGGTGGGTGACTAAATGGGTGGGTGACTGGGTGACTGACTGAATGGGTGGGTGACTGACTGAATGGGTGGGTGACTGAGTGGGTGGGTGGGTGACTGAGTGAGTGAGTGGGTGGGTGACTGAGTGAGTGGGTGGGTGACTGAGTGAGTGGGTGGGTGACTGAGTGAGTGGGTGGGTGACCGAGTGAGTGGGTGACTGGGTGAAAGTGGGTGACTGGGTGAAAGTGACTGGGTGGGTGTGTGTGTGGGTGTGTGGGTGACTGGGTGGGTGGGTGTGTGGGTGACTGAGTGAGTGGGTGGGTGACTGAGTGGGTGGGTGACTAAGTGAGTGGCTGGGTGACTAAGTGAGTGGGTGGGTGACTAAGTGAGTGGGTGGGTGACTGAGTGAGTGGGTGGGTGACTGAGTGAGTGGGTGGGTGACTGAGTGAGTGGGTGGGTGACTGACTGAGTGGGTGGGTGGGTGACTGAGTGAGTGGGTGGGTGACTGGGTGGGTGGGTGACTGGGTGAAAGTGGGTGACTGGGTGAAAGTGACTGGGTGGGTGTGTGGGTGACTGGGTGGGTGTGTGGGTGACTGGGTGGGTGTGTGGGTGACTGGGTGACAGTGCGTGGGTGGGAGACGGTGGGTGACTTACCTTGACCCCGTGGCATCTGGCTGGGGCAGGAGGTGAGTTGGGAAGCTGGCGGGGGGGCAAGAGTGGCAGGAGGCCCGCGCCGCTCTTACCCTCCGTCTGGGAGCCGGTGCACGTGAGGAGGAGGCCCGCGGCGCGCTTCCCCTCCGTCTGGGAGCCGGCGCACGTGAGGGGGAGTGCAGGAGGCCCAGGCCGCGCCACGCTTCCCCTCCATTCCTGAGCGAGGGGGGAGGAGCCTGGAGTTTGCTGCTGAGCAGGAAGGCCGTGCTTCCCCTCTCCGGGAGCCGGCGCACGTGAGGGGGAGTGCAGGAGGCCTGGGCCGCGCCGTGCTTCCCCTCCGTTCCTCGTTGTGAGCGAGGGGGGAGGAGCCAGGAGTTTGCTGCTGAGCAGGAGGGCCGCGCTTCCCCTCTCCGGGAGCGGCGCACGGTGAGGGTGATGGTGCGGCTGGGGATGTTGCGGAGCGTGGGGATTTGGGTGAGGTGGGGAGGGGGAGAGAGTGAGGGGCACCGGGAGAGGAGGGGCACCGGGAGAGGAGGGGGGGGTGTGGAAGGTGAGCTGCGGTCCAACTGACGGGGGAGAGTGAGGCCAAGCAACAGTGTGTGTGTGTGTGTGTGTGTGTGTGTGTGTGTGTGTCGTCACTCCGCCTCAGGCCAAAGAGAGGTGCGGGGGCGGGCGCCCAAGGGACCAATGAGATTTCCCCTAGGGACACAGGAAGATGCAGACAGGCATACAGTGCTTTCACAAATATATAATAAGATATAATTGAAAACGTTGTGTGTTTGCTGTTCTTATGGGCAATCTGATTGGTCCGTCGGTTTGTCACTCAGCCTCTGGCCAATCAGATTGCTCCGTGGCCCCGTCCCTGCACGCCTCCCATTGGCTTGCTTGCTTCTATGACCTCACCCGGCCACTCTCCTCTTCTCCCCCTCTCCCCCATATTCTCTGTGTCTCTCTCCCCCCATATCCTCTGTGTCCCTCTCCCCCCATATCCTCTGTGTCCCTCTCCCCCCATATTCTCTGTGTCCCTCTCCCCCTATATTCTCTGTGTCCCTGTCTTCCGCTAAGTCCCCCTGCCCCCGGGTATCACCCCCATCTGCGCCCCCCCACGGCCCCCCGGGTATCACTCGCCCCCCCCCCGCTTTCCCTGGTGCCCCCCTGTTACCTGCACGTTGCATGTATAGTCCGAGTCGTCCAGCAGCCTGACGGTGCACACACACTGCGGCTCCAGGCTGCGGCTGCTCCCGCTCATCAGGCGGCTCAGCATCCTCTCGAAACCGGCTCACACCCGCTCCGCACACCTCTCATTGGCCTGCGTCCAACACCAATGCCACACTGTCCCACCCCTCACTGACTCTCATTGGCCTGCGTCCAACACCAATGCCACACTGTCCCACCCCTCACTGAGCTACCACTTCCACACTGTCCCACCCCTCACTGAGCTTTGGGAACGCTTTGCATGCCACGCTTCACAGCTCTCAAAACCCTCACCGTCTGCTACCACACAACTGCCGAATCAGGTACAGAATCAGCACGATCACCTACGCACAACGCACGATAACACCAAACACTGCACACACAGACATTCACACAACACCAAACACTGCACACTGCCTCTTCAAAACACCACCCTCGACCCCCCCCCCCGGTCCACGCCACAGATCTCCCTCCCGCTACCGCAGACCCTCTACGGGCCGCGCCCTACACTACAACACCATCGCCACCGGCCCACACGCCACACATCTCCCTCCCGCTACGTCAGACACTCTACGGGCCGCACGCCACAGATCTCCCTCCCGCAACCGCACACCCTCTACGGGCCGCGGCCTACACTAAAACACCATCGGCACCGGACCACACGCCACACATCTCCCTCCCGCTACCTCAGACACTGTATGGGCCGCGGACAGGCCCGCACGCCACAGATCTCCCGCCAAACACCATCCGCACCGGCTCACACGCTCCTCCTCCGCAGGACTCCGCACTCCAGATCTCCCGCCAAACACCATCCGCACCGGCACGCACGGTCCTCCTCCGGAGACCACGGCACGCCACAGATCTCCCGCCAAACAAACGCCCCCAACAAACAAACACACACTATGCTAGGTACTCACTTCGGCACCAGCCCGCACGGAGCTCTTCCGAAGGCCAGCGAACGCCACAGATCTCCCGCCAAAGACCATCAGCACCGGCACACACGCTCCTCCTCCGGAGGACACCGCACGCCACACATCTCCCGCCAAACACCATCCGCACCGGCACGCACGGTCCTCCTCCGGAGCCAACCGCACGCCACACATCTCCCGCTACCACACCCCCTCCGCTGACAAAACACCTACCACTGGAACTCAGCTGTTCGTTCAAATAAAATATATTTTGCTAACAATGCCAATTTAACCGTCTGTCTCATTTCTTGCACAAACACTAATCACACCACCACTCACACACAACACTCACCCACACAACACGCAACTAACATACACTTCGCAAATTTGCCCTCATATACATGTGCTTTCTACTGCTGTTGCTTTACAAACACAATTTTAACTAATATTACATAACATTCACATGACATTACAACTTTCACATACAACATTTACACGTACTTATTCACACTTCACATCCCGGGCAACGCCGGGTATCTCAGCTAGTATATATATATATATATATATATATATATATATATATATATATATATATATATATATATATATAATGTTCATGTAATAGGATTTTTTTTTCATTGATACATAATTTATAGCATTACATTATGAGCTATTATAATCACCTTTATGAATTATTATTATTATAAAATATGGCTAAAATGATGGAACTTTGAAAAATAAAACGTGTGTCAATACCAATTTGTTTACATGGATTCCCTAGTAATCTCTTGTGCAAATCCAATCCATGTCAACAATATACAAGCAATTCGGTATTTCCTAGAGCAGGGGTGCGCAACATTTTCTGGGGGTCGTGACGCTTACAGAGGCCCCACACTCTTCCCCAAAGCATTTGAATGAAATGCCGGGGGAGCGCGCGAGGCCTCTGTATGCCTCCTTTACCCTGTGTTCGTCAGCTTCTCGTGATACATCACCATGGCAGACACCGCGGGTAACGTGACGTCAGTTGACGCCGGCCAATAGGTAAGAGAGGAGCAGGCAGGGGGGCTCAAGCAGTGGAGGAGAGCAGGCAGGGGGGCGCAGACTAAAATGTTTGCACACCCCTGTCCTAGAGTACCATGGCAACTTCCCAGAATCACACAGTATTCATTTTATTTTAGCAAATTACAGGCTGTCCTCGGTTATCCGACAGAATCCGTTCCTCAAACCGCCGCCGGATTGCGAACCCAATGTTAACCCGCAGCAGTGAGCGTCTAATAATCCATTCCAATGACGGATAATGTGTTCCGCAGAATGCATTATGACGCGTCGGAAAATCCTTTCGACGGATAGCGAGGATCACCTGTATTATTATTTTGGGGGGGAAGGGAATTTTACTTTTCTTTTTATGGGTTATTAGGAACACTTTTTTATTTGCAATAATAATCCTTTTTCGTGAACATTATTGTATGGCCCAGATTCGACTACATCTTTTTTGTTTATCCTGAAGGGGAGAGATGGAAACCCTGAAATTATTTCTTGATGGTTTAAATCAGAATAACTATTGACTCAAATTCACACATTGTTTTAATAAAGATAAAATACAATAGAGTTCCTAGATATGGACTTGTTCCTCAAAGGGGATGGGGATGTTATACAAAATAGTTCCACACTGTAATACATACCTAGTGGCTTCCAGCACTCATCATTCCTGTTGGCTACAGAACATTCCCTATGCGCTATGCACTACCGTGACTCTAAACACTTTGCTTTCATTGTGATCCAACTGGCCTAATCCTGACAGGAATTGAACATGTTAAACTAAATATTAGAGGGGGGCAACAGATGTGTCCAATTATGGATCTGTAGGCTACAAACCCCTGTAGCCAAAGGGTTAAATATAGAAATTGGTCTTGCAGCGTTCCTTAAGGAATAATTCACCCCATCTGATTGATTTGAAATTTCATTTTATGATGCACTTTGTTTATATGGATATGCTTTTAGAGTTTTATGTAGGTCCTCATTCTGCACCTATTTTATATACAGTATACATGTGGGTTTTATACATTTGATGGTTTCCATATGTTATGGTTCAAATATAGATATTTTATTCTTGGTATCGTTTTTAATATATTGTGTTTCCATTTTTACTCATGTGTATGTTTATTATCGATTAACGATAACCCACCCCTTTTCTCTTATCTCCCATTTTGTATTCCCTATTTGTAATCCTACTTTTATCTTATTTTTGGCTTATTCTTTTTAACACTAGTTTTGCATTGCACAGATGAATGGTTCTCCAATTATCTATCACTATTCTAAGACATGGTTGTTTTTGTATCTACTGGCATATTCTAATAATTTCATAGTATCCCCTTTTTTTTTTGGAACACTCCAAAACACGTAGTGGTTTATTCCTGGGGTATTTAGACCCCATAGAGGCTTGAATATACAGCCACTCTCCCTGATTGAAGTAAGCATAGAGCTTGCGAAACGAGTTGGAATAGGCTTGGGTTCTCCATGATTCTGCCGGAAGTGCCGTCCCTCAGCTGAAACCCAGTAGATCGTAACAGACGCTCGCGTTAGAGGCCGAGAGATGAGGGACAGCGGGATAGAGATCTGACTGGTAAATCGAGGACGCATTCAGGCGAGATACACACCACGGATGTTAACCCTTCTGATGTGCTATTTTATTCTTTAAACTATTTCATTAAAAAAATTATTGCACCACGAGTATGGCGTGTGTGTGCGCGCATCTGTGTTGTACAATAAGAGAGGAATTCTTGTTAAAGAGGAGCCACACCCCCCACACAGGCTACATTAAAAAAAAAAAATATTGATATATAGATAGTGAGTTTGACACAGAGGCGTTTCTCAAAGTAAATTTTGTTTATTAGCACAGCACGCAATTAGTATAAATAGTACAATGTGGCCTCAGTGTGAGGAGAGCAATCACTGGTCTAGACAAATGATCTTTCCTAAAGCATACCTAGTGTATATACTTGAAGAAAACAGTATCCCTATGTCATTCTCTCATGCATATTACATGTCTCCCATTCCCTCGCTGTATCTTCTTGTCAGCACTTTTGTGTTCTCTCCTTGCTGTGGCTTAGTGTAGACGAGGGGTCTGCAACCTTTCAAGGAAGAAGAGCCATTTTATTTAAAAAAAAAAAAAAAAGGTCTTTGTCCAAAATATTCAGAGAGCCGCAACACATGCATGAATATTACACCCCCACAACACATACATATTCTGTATATACACTAATAGGTATATACTTTATAAGCATTAAGATACGACAAACTTACTTTAATACTTACTTTAATCCGAATTAGGGAAAGGAAAAAATATGTGGGGGAATAAAATGCATCTCACAATAATAAGTCCCCTTTATTTATTTTTTCATTATTTTTCTGTGCAAAACATTTTGTCATTGATATGAAATATACAATACATACATATACACTACCCCCCCCCCACACACAAATACACGCACACACTACCCCCCCAAATAGATCGATCATAAAATAATTTTTAAAAGGATTCAATAAAGAAAGCTCAAGAACATTGGTTTAAAGTAAGGCTGCGGCCATAGTGCGCGCGCGTCAGAGCGCAAGTAAGCATGCACACCTCTTGCCTGATCGATTTTTGTACTCCATTCACGCGCGCAAGGGAGAGGCGTGGCGTCACCAGGCTGGTTCGCCCTCATTGGTTCAAACAGCAACGTGATGCGGCCATCGTGCGAAAAATCTAATTATTTTTGTCTCCAAATCGTGCCGCGCGCATAGCATGCAGCATGGCCGGACTTGTGCACTTACATTCATTTGTTTCTTGCCAGTCACCGTCGCGTGCACTATGTTCGCAGCCTAAGAGATGCCACATGGTTGCACTTTTAATATGTGAAACACACACACTTAGGGCCTGCCACTCTCCTGCATTGTCCTGGGTTGCCGCTCCCCAGCTGCTGCCTCGCTCACTAACTGGGTTACTCGTAGCTGCGGGAGGGGCCCGGTCAGCGGTGGTCGGGCCTCTTGTTGGCTGCGGGCATCTCCCCAGCTGCTGGCATGCCTCCTGCACTGTCCCACGCCGGGCCGCTCTGAGATGTCAGCGAGCGCCGTAAGTCACGGCACGCACTTCGGCTGCACGCCGGCATCGGAGAGGCACGGCGTGGGACAGTGCAGGAGGCATGCCAGCAGCTGGGGAGATGCCCGCAGCCAACAAGAGGCCTGACCCCCCCCCCCCCCCGAGCTTTCAGCTGCACAGTGAGGGAGAGAGGCTGCAGCTGGGGAGTGGCAACGTGCAGATGGAGGAGAGCCGCATGTAGATGCGGAAAGAGCAAAATGCGGCTCGGGTACCGCAGTTTGCCGACCCCTGGTGTAGGGGCTGAGTTAGCAGGCTTGCACAATTTCATCATTTAACTCAGTCTCACCCTTGTCGTGGTCTGTTTTGGGGGTCTTGCAGCCTACAACCATCGATGGTGACAGTCTATTCCCAGATTGCATTCCGTGAGTACACAGTAACTTTGTTTTATTGTAGCCATTTCAAATGCAAACTTTTCATGTTTAGTAAAATGCTTCAGTCATTTTTGATATTTGAAAAGTAAAATTGTATATTTGCAGAACACACATTGATGCATATTTTCGTATGATTAAAGAAATAAAAAGAAAACTGCACAAATTATAAAATTAACTTAGGTGACTGTGACAGTGCGTATATATAATACCTTATATAAAACTCAGTGGTTAAACCATATATGTGCACCAAAGGAAAAATACTTTTTAACCTTTTAAGTGATGGTGAGATGGTCTGCTGCTCGTCAGTTATGAAGAAGTAATGAAGAAACAAAGACAGCGCTCGACCTCTTAGTGTAAAATAGTACAGATATAATTATAAATATTAAAAAGGTATAATATGCACGTACAGCGAGGACAAATGAGTTGGACAGGGCATGTTCAGGGCGCAGGTTACCGCTCTGATGATGGATCAAATACGTCTGGTGAGCGTCGGCTAATCCTACGGTTCTCCTGCTCCAGGTCACTGCAAAAGGTTCTTTAAAGAGGTTGTACAGGGCTCCGGTGTGGACACTCAATCCAGGAGCACGTCTGCTTGCTCGAAGATTCACAAGTGTACTGTCCCTTTAAGGCGGCAAACTCTGTACCAGTTCAGCAGTACAGCAGAACGAATCAATGCCACCCCAATAAACTACCGGCTCTGGGGGAGTCCCACAGTGTGAGCTCTGACTCCACGGCGCCGCTTGCAGCACACTGACGTCACAGGGTTTTGCCGTAACCACGACCAACCCGCGCTGGCTCAGTTCCAAAGCTGAAAGCTAACCGGACAAGTCACAGTAGTAAGCTGGGGGATCATACTGTTCGTTTATACTTCTACGCGTTTCGTTAGTCAAACTAACTTCATCAGAAATAGTTACTGCATTAAAGTAAGGAGTATTTATACCCCACAATCAGTTGCTGATTGGCTGTTCAGGGGGTCTCAATCAGCCAACCAGTACATCAACACGTATACTACGCAGATGTAGGCATAATTAAACTGATACCACACAGATGCATGACTGCTTAAACTAAAATGATGCTCACCCGTTACCGAGAGGTTCTTATTAACCGTGGAAACCTTAATATTGTATATAATTGTGGATAGATTGGGCTCTACATTATGTACAACTGATCTCATTGGTCAATATTTTTATACATATTGGCAAGTCTTATGGTAGCTGGGCACACCAAAGGTATAAATATATAAAAATTATGGCAGAGTTGTAGTAAAGTGGTAGAATACTGGGAACCATCATGAATACCCTATAATTACCCTATAAATATAAGGTTTAAAAAAAAATATTGGAAATGTTTGACATAAACCCAAATTTGTCATCGGTTCTATATTTGCACGCCATACATGTAGTACAACCACAAAAAACATTTACTTGAGATAGCCATCTATTCCCTTTTTTTATGGCTTTTGGTAATGCGCTAGGTGCTAATTTGTTTTTAAGTGCACTAGCTTTTTTGAAGATTACCACTGGCTGTTCAGGAACTATATATCCCAAACCGATGACAAATTTGGGTTTATGTCAAACATTTCCAAACAGAAATTCCAAATAAAACAACTTATCACATGTAAGACGGATTACGTTATCTACCTCATACAGTACAATGCCCATGTGGGCTACAATATGTAGGCCAAACCACCAGGCCTGTAAGGACACGTATTCTTGAACACATTGGTAATGTTAGAAGAGGCCGTGTAAGTGTAAGTGTTTACGTTATTTTTACACTTCATTTCACATCACAGTCCTATACCATTGTAGTGTTTGAGACGTCTGTCTAGTCCCTCAACCTGTGCTCGCCCATTTTTTGTCTGTTTTTCTGTATTATCAAGGATCCTGGATAGGTCCTTTTTGGGGTTTTGAGCAGCAGGAAGAGATTCGGAAGTAGAGGGGACCTTTAAGTACTCTTTAAGGTTGTATTGTTCTATTGTAAGAATTATATCACCCCACAACTCATCCATTTAAGGTTCCAAACATCCTAACACCTGAGGCAGCAACCCACCTTATAGAGGTAGCCAGATTATAGGGGTTTTACCTCTATAAGTACATACAATCTGAGTTCTATTTTAGACCAAACAGGAACCATGGAAATGGAAATAACAGACACAACCATTAACATTTTCGAGAAAAGATTACAAAAAGAGAAAGACATGGAAAGCAGGATGAAAAATACAGAGGAAAGAGATGAGAAAGAAATAATCAGTGAAGAATTTGACAAACTAGAAAAACTCCTCAAAAAGGAGACAAGAAAGATACTAGATAAGGCTTATTTGGAAGAATATCTAAGGGTGAATAGAATCCCCAGGGGTCTAAGGACCAGTAAAAAAACGTCCTTCGATTTAGAAGAGGTCGAGTACACTGTCATGTGGGAAGGCATACTGGACACATGTGGCAGGGACCTAATAAAGCTACTGATTGAACATCACAAGCACACATTGGGAAAGATAGACGAAGAGGTTAACCAAATTAAACTCAAATTAGAGCCACTTATGGAACACCAAACTTTCCTAGAAAGGAACAAAAAACTCTCGGACGAGATTGACGCCCTTGAGAAAAGTCTGGAGATCAGTAAAAACAGTAAATTTAAACGTGACAAGGAAGACTATGAGGAAGTGCTAATTAAAAGATGGGATAAAAGTGGGTGGAGTAAAAATCCCGAGAGAGGTAGAGACGACAGTACGCACACCCCAAGGAGATTTAGAACTCAGTCAAATGATAAGAAAAAAGTCAAACAGGCCAATATTATAAAAGACCCTGCCCCCCCCACTTCCCCCACCTGCCCCCCCAAAAAAAAGAAAGAGAGCCAGGCCCAGAAATGGACAGGAGAGAAAAAGAGAGAAAACCACAAGATAGGGGGGAGCCCCATCATTATAGATCTTACTATCACAATAACCCATATCATCAAAGGGAGATTAGTAGATATGAACCATATGATAGGAGTCACCAATATAGAAGAGACCATTGGAGTCAAGAGAGAGCAAGGGACTGGGATAGACAGCAATATTACGAGAGAGAATGGAAAGGGAGGAGAGGAGAGAGAAACATCATTGGAGGGATGAAAGAGAGGACCGTAGAGACAGACGTGATAGATCAAGACCGAGAAGGGAAGAGGAAAGGAAACAGAGGCATATCAGCCGATCCCCAGTGAGGAATCCGGTATGGGAGAGAACCAAGCAGGATACTGCAGTATCTTTTTTAGACCAAAGTCCCCTGCAGGGACTACCTTTACAGTACCAACAGGAGATACCCACAGACAGGGGCATGGAAGAAAGCCACAGAGGGAAAAAAAAGAGAAAGAGAGGACAGAGAGGGAGAAGGAAGCAAGTCAATAAAAGCAGCAAAGTAGGAGGAGTATTTAACATAAGCAAAGTTACATTGAACCAAACACAAGTTGATTTAATAGCTAGGGGTTTAAATTTTGCACCAGCAACCAAACCCAGTGGCTTCAGTATGTTTCTAGACGCAAATAAATTCCTAAGACAGCTCACAATTAAACGGTTTTTCCTCAATAAGGATGCCCAAAGTAGGGAAATAACGGGAGCAAGGCAGGATACACAACTAGTGAATAATGTAGAAGATGATTTCGTCCACTCAGGACTACGGGAGAAGTCAAAGTTTAACCCAAGTGGCAGCAAGGGGCATTATTTAGAGGTATATCACCAACTAATCGCAGATGACCTTGAGAAGTTGACTGAGACCTCAAAAAAACTCAAAGACAACCCCAGCAGAGAGGAGAAGGAAGCTCTGAAAGTTTTAATGGATGATAAGTCCATCACCATCAAACCAGCAGATAAAGGTGGGGGAGTGGTGGTGATGGACACTGAATATTATCTACAAGAAGCAGGGAGAATCTTAGGGGATAAAAAAACTTACCAAAAACTGTTAAGTGACCCGACAAAGAATTTAAAAAAAAGAACTAGACGTTATCCTAGACAGAGGGAAAAGTTTAGGAATATTAACCACGAAGGAATGGGGTTACATACAACAGGAAAAAACAATTTTACCAGTGTTTTATTTTCTACCGAAAATACACAAATGCTTGGAAACCCCCCCTGGGAGGCCGATAATATCCGGCATTGGGTCTCTTACGCAAAACTTATCTGAATATGTAGACTTCTTCCTTCAAAAATACGCGACTGCAGGCAAATCCTACTTAAAGGACACGACGCAGGTCCTAAATATATTACAGGAGATTAGCTGGCAGGATGATTACATACTGGGTACATGTGACGTTAAATCCCTATATACATGTATAAGACATCTAGACGGTATTGAGGCAGTATCAAGAGTAATGTCTAAAGATACTCTCATCAAAAAGGAACAGGGTACTTTTATTCTAGACAGTATCAATTTTATTCTAGGACATAATGTCTTTTGGTTTAATGACGATCTGTTTTTACAACTTTGCGGGACCGCGATGGGCACACGGTTCGCCCCAAGCTTTGCCAACATTTTTATGTCAAATTGGGAGGAGAACACAATATGGTCAAATAATCCTTTCAGTGCCAATTTGGTTTCATGGCATCGTTATATCGATGATGTGTTGTTCTTGTGGAAGGGGAGCGAGATACTGCTAGGAGAATTTATTAACCACATAAACAAAAACAACATCAACCTAGAATTCACCTCGGAACACAGCAAAGACACAATTAACTTTCTTGATCTGACGATTTATATAGAACAGAGCAAAATCAAAACAAAAACTTTTTTTAAGCCCACTGACGCGAACAACTTTCTGCTGTCCTCAAGTTGCCACCACCCTAAGTGGCTTAATAACATCCCCTATGGACAGTTCAGGAGAATTAAAATGAATTGTTCGGACCATGACATTTTCAAAAAACAAACACATACGTTAGAGGGAAAATTCTTAGAGAGAGGATACCAACCCAGAATTATAAGTGAAGCAGTGAAAAAACTGGAAGCAATTCCAAGAGACGATTTGTTAAAAACGCAAAAAAAGACAAACGAGAGTAGTTTTAATTCAGCTTTTATTACCACTTATAGCATGGAAGCAAACAAAGTAAGGGACATTATACAAAAGCACTGGCATGTGGTCCAGAAGGACCCAATCCTAAATGGACACATTCCAGACATACCTAGAGTTATATTCAGGAAAGCACAGTCTATTAAAGCTAAATTAGCGCCAAGCACATTCAGGAGAACAAAGACTCCAAATGAGAAGCAGTGGTTACCCCCTCCGGTGGGTTTCTTCGGATGCCAAGACTGCAAAGCCTGTAAACAAGCAGTAAAGGGGGAGAGAGCAGCTTTTAGCTCAAACACCACAAAAAAGGCTTTCAAAATAAAGCAAATGATAAACTGTAGAGCTGAGTATGTTGTTTACCTGCTTGCCTACCCTTGTGGCCTCCAGTACATGGGCCGCACGTCAAGACCACTCAGGGTCCGAATACTGGAGCACTTGGGCAACATACTCAGGCAGGTAATGACACACAACGTTTCTAGGCATTTCAGCCTATGCCACGGAGGTAATCCTGAAGGTTTAAGCTACAAGGGGATTGAGAGAGTAGACCCACATTGGAGAGGAGGGGATAGACTCCTGAAACTTTGCCAGCGCGAGACATACTGGATCTATAAATTGAAGACCCTAACCCCGAAAGGTCTAAATATAGACATAGACCTCGGGGCCTTCATCTAGCTGACAGTATGTCTCGCAGGGCACACAACATTTGGGGACACGTCTATTTCTTTAAATGCTACCATATGTTTTTACATAGCCATCAGCTGTCCTATCAGATTAAAGTTGAGCATGACCATGCATTCATTCTGATATATGACATTGACTCTATTCTGTTTTGTCATGTTCTATTTCAGATGACATCTCTCATCAGATGTGAAGGGGGAGGTATACCAAGTGTGGCGCTCATATATATAGTGTTACTTAAAGCAAACCTGTGAAACACATAATATAATAAATAAATAGTGATACTTATACAAACGGCGGATGCAGCTGTAACCCGGTGTAGGATTGCTTTCTCAATCCTTGTGGCAAGTGAAGAAGGGGGTCATCGGGAAGCGCATACCATGTTAAAACAAAAGACAAATGCTTATAGTGCAATAATGTAAAGTCAATGCTGTGATATTAAACTGCTAGCTTGAATGAATGTACAGAATACTCACAAACGTGAGATAGATACTGGCACATAAAGGTATCTTTAAGGGGTGGCTGTAATCCGTGCAAACGGGATATCACCAGACCGGTAGTCTCCACACAGGACCTTAATGCAAGACGATACTGGACATAGTGTAGACTGTATAACACATTTAATACGAGATAAAAACAAATCCAATCAACTCACATGATGTGTGTAATAAAAAAGCATTTAGATCACGCATGGATCTCTGCAACCACTGCAACCGGATGGGACTTCTCTTGGGTTTCCCTCTGTGCTAGCGTGCGTTCCACGAATGCGTGTCACCGGCAGCCGGAAGTGACGACATCCGCTTCCAGAGGTTCCGGTTGGGGCGAACAGCGTCACTCTACGCGTTTCACCTTTCAGTTTCTTCACTCCTGAAGAAAGGAGTCCTATTGTTCTATTGTAAGAATTATATCACCCCACAACTCATCTATTTAAGGTAGCGCCCGGGCTTTTTTGCACATCACTTTTTTGAAGATTACCACTGGCTGTTCAGGAACTACATATCCCAAACCGATGACAAATTTGGGTTTATGTCAAACATTTCCATACAGAAATTCCAAATAAAACAACTTATCACATGTAAGACGGATTATGTTATTGTGAGGATTCAGGGATCGCGGCATCCGCGCCCTGGTCTCCCTTCTCCTGCGGTTACTCCCGCTACCGTGGCGCGCGCCTCTCGCTGGCGTCACTCACCTTCGGCGGTCCTGGGGGTTCCCCGCCGTGCTCTGCGTCCTCGGATGCCCGCGGGGTCTGCAGTCCCGCATGCGGCCGCCGTGTTCTCCAGCCGCGCGCCTGAACAGCGCGCGCCGGGTGAGGTTAATTTATTCACTGCTCTTGCAGTGAAGACCCGCCCCCAGCACACTAAGAGGACCTCCTACCAAGACAAGAGTCCTCACCTGCCTGCCAATCAAGGGGACCTATCCAGGATAGCTCCACGCAGTCCTCCAGGCCTGCCCCCACCTCTGATTGGCCAGTCACACTTTATAATGCCAGTTCTTCCTCTTACTCATTGCTCGACATAGTTTTCACTTGGATTACTACTCTGGCGTTTTCTCTCTCATTCTCTCAGGTTACGACTTGGCTTGGCGGACGTCTCTTTCTGGCTCTAGACCCCTGCTTGGACAAACGACCTTCCGGAATTCTCCAATCCCAGACTTTGGCTAACGGCAACGACAACGGCATTTCTACACCGGTACCGGCAAGTATTGCTAGCTAAATACACCTGGCCTGGCAACGCCAAAATCACCACACTCCGGACACGCTCCCTTCGCTGCGGGTGCGTGCTTCTATACGTTCCTCACCTCAGTGAAAGGAACGGGTCTGGTCTGCGGGCAGCACCGGCGTAACATTATGTCGAGCCCACAAGACGCAGACCAGACTGTGGACTCTATGATGACGGCCATGTACCAACAAATACAGGCCTTAACGGATCAAGTGGCTCTCATCTCCCAACAGGTATCGGACCGCCCTTTACAGGCTCCGCCTGCGGCTGCACTCCCGGCGCAGTCTGACTTATCTTCCACTTCATTTTCAGTTCCGAAGATTCCGGCTCCAAGGCCCTACGCAGGGGATCCACACGCCTGTCGTGGCTTTCTCAACCAGTGCGAGATCCAGTTCGAGATGGCTCCCCAGTTGTATGCTACTGGCCGGAAAAAGGTAGCCTACGTATATAGATATACAAATAAAATGAGTGCGCTAACTACTACGGTCTACTGGATAAATAACCCAAATAAAACACCACTTGGTGAGGTGAAAAAATAATAAATATGCAACCTCTATATAGACCTGGCGTCTGCAGCTGTAGTAAGGGTAGAGGAACCCCTAGAGCAACTGTAAAAAAGGAACAAAAGCGCAAACGCACATAGTGAAGTATGCAAAGTAATATATATATATTGTTTAGGGTAAGATATCTGCGTACATCAGATTAGAAAGTTACCAGCATTTCATGTACATTAACATGAGTGAGTGGAGATGATGCATCTGCCGCCAACCATCTGGGGATCTTCCTTAATGCAGCACGGCACACTCTGCAGCTGAGGACAAGCCTCCGTTTGAGTCCTTCTTTGGGTTACAGGAGTCTAGTTGAAGAGCTTCACTCGAGGGGAACTCCGTTCATCTCTCCTAGCCTCGTTACCGGCTCCGTCGGCGATGGAGGTCAACAGCTTCTCAGGCAATCTGTTACCTCAAAAGTCCCGTGTGTCCTGGGTGATCGGCCGCAAAGTAAGGACGGCCGTAAAGTGAGGATGTTTTTACCGCACTGTCCACAATCGCGGGAAACTGCCTAGTATTTCGGCTCCACGCAATACCAGAGAGTAAAGCTAGCATACAGATAGGTTTTAAAATGTGATATAAATGCTAAAAATTATCCAACGCGTTTCGAAACGCGTTGGATAATTTTTAGCATTTATATCACATTTTAAAACCTATCTGTATGCTAGCTTTACTCTCTGGTATTGCGTGGAGCCGAAATACTAGGCAGTTTCCCGCGATTGTGGACAGTGCGGTAAAAACATCCTCACTTTACGGCCGTCCTTACTTTGCGGCCGATCACCCAGGACACACGGGACTTTTGAGGTAACAGCTTGCCTGAGAAGCTGTTGACCTCCATCGCCGACGGAGCCGGTAACGAGGCTAGGAGAGATGAACGGAGTTCCCCTCGAGTGAAGCTCTTCAACTAGACTCCTGTAACCCAAAGAAGGACTCAAACGGAGGCTTGTCCTCAGCTGCAGAGTGTGCCGTGCTGCATTAAGGAAGATCCCCAGATGGTTGGCGGCAGATGCATCATCTCCACTCACTCATGTTAATGTACATGAAATGCTGGTAACTTTCTAATCTGATGTACGCAGATATCTTACCCTAAACAATATATATATATTACTTAGCCTACGTATATAGTCTGCTCACAGGTAATGCACTGGCATGGGCCTCTTCGATCTGGGAACTACGCCCTGATATTACCCGCGATTACACGGCCTTCAGACGGGACTTTCGACAGGTTTTTGATATCCCCGCACGTCAAGAGACTGCTTCTGATACCCTGCTAGAGCTTACACAGGGACGTCGGCCTGTGGGTCAATACGCCTTGGAATTCAGAACTGTAGCAGCTGAGACTCATTGGGGTCAGGAGGCTTTAGTCACCGTCTTCTGGAAAGGTCTATCGGAGTCTCTGAAGGATGAACTTGCTTCCCACACCAGGCCAGAGTTACTGGAGGATCTCATCACCCTGGCTACTCGTATGGATCAGCGCCTTCAGGTACGCCGCGCTCAGCGTCAGCTTCCCCGGGCTACGCCTTTCCATGCTTCCTTTTCCAGGTTCTCTACTAACCAGAGACCCGTCGTATCCCCGTTACCGGCGCTGGAGGCTCCAGAGCCGATGCAACTTGGAGTTCAGCAACCTCGGGTACCGTCACGACAACTTCGCTCTACTGGGGAATCGTGCCATCATTGCGGAGCTTCTGAGCAGCGTACCCGTAACCATCCTCCATCTCCGGGAAACGACTAAGCCCAGTGAGTACGAAGGGGCGCTCTCTGGGTACTGAATCTCCTTGTCCCCCTCCCAGAAGGGAACTTCCCAAAAGATTGACTATTCCCGTCTCCCTTTCAGGACCGACTTTCCGCACCTCCACTGCTGCATTTATCGATTCCGGCGCAGGAGGGAATTTCATAGATCAAACCTTTTCTGAGCAAAATCAAATTCCGCTTTCCAGGAAGGACTCTCCCGTTGCCTTGGTCGGGATTGATAATCGACCTCTCACCCCGGCTTATATCTCCTTAGAGACCGGACCTATCACCCTTTCTACTCATTCTCACAAAGAGACTCTGGGTTTTGATGTTATTCATGCCCCAGGAACACCTATCACGCTTGGCTTGCCCTGGTTACAGAAGCATAATCCACTCATCGATTGGGTTTCTCCTAACCCTATTAACTGGAGGTCAAGGTCAGAGAAACCTTTTTCCTCTATCAAGCAACCATCCTTTCAATTAGCCAATACATCAAGTTCTCTGAGGGAGTTACCTTCTCCATACGCCGAATTCTTGGACGTTTTCAGCAAGGCTCAGTCTGAACTTCTACCTCCTCATCGTTCCTATGATTGTCCGATTGTTCTGGTACCTGGTTATACCTTGCCTAAAGCCAAATCTTATCCTCTCTCGTTGCCCGAGACCAAAGCTATGGACGAATATATTCGTGAGAATCTTAAGCGGGGCTTCATACGTCATTCCAATTCTCCTGCGGGGGCTGGATTCTTCTTTGTCAAAAAGAAAGATGGTACTCTCAGACCATGTATTGATTACCGGGGTCTGAACCATATTACGGTGAAGAATCGTTATCCACTCCCACTCATCTCCGAACTCTTTGATAGACTTCAGGGGGCCAATCTCTTTACTAAACTGGATCTCCGTGGGGCATACAACCTCATCCGCATCCGGGAGGGCGATGAATGGAAGACTGCCTTCAACACCCGTAGCGGACACTACGAATATCTAGTGATGCCCTTCGGGTTATGCAACGCACCGGCAGTTTTTCAGGACTTCATCAATGACATCTTTCGAGACGTTCTTAATATATTTGTCATTGTATACCTGGATGACATCCTTATTTTTTCTCAAAACTTACAGGATCATATCATCCATACGAAGTTTGTGCTTTCACGCCTCCGCGAGAACCGGTTGTTTGCTAAAATGGAGAAATGCATTTTTCATCAGTCTACCACTTCTTTTCTCGGATACATCATCTCCAACAAAGGTTTGGCCATGGACCCAGAGAAGCTAAAGGCCGTCGTGGATTGGCCACAACCCAATTCCCTCAAATCTGTTCAACGGTTTTTGGGTTTTTCTAATTATTACCGGAAGTTTATCCGCAACTTTTCTACCATTGTCGCTCCTATCACGGCACTGACCAAAAAAGGTGCAGACCCTTCATCTTGGTCTCCAGAAGCTGTCACGGCATTCGAGACACTGAAACAAACTTTTGTCTCTGCTCCCATCCTTTGACACCCTAACACGAATTTCCCCTTCACTTTAGAGGTTGACGCTTCGGACTGTGGGGCTGGGGCGGTTCTGTCGCAGAAATTTTCTTCCCAGGATAAACTTCATCCTTGCGGGTTTTTCTCCAAAAGATTTTCATCGGCAGAGAGGAATTATGACGTGGGCAATAGGGAACTTTTGGCCGTCAAAATGGCTCTTCAAGAATGGAGACATCTTCTGGAGGGGTCAAAAGAGCCATTCACCATCCTTACGGACCATAAGAACTTATTGTACATTGAGAATGCCCGTCGCTTAGGTCCTCGCCAAGCTCGCTGGTCGTTATTTTTCTCTAGATTCAATTTTGTTCTCTCATACATTCCCGGCACTAAGAACGTCAAGGCGGATGCTCTCTCCCGGCAATACTCTTCTGAAGAGAGATCAGAGAAAACCACTGAGTCCATCCTCCCTAAACAAAGAATCTTAGCAGCTGTGGCATTCAAGAATCTGGAGAGGATCATCAAGTCTCAAGAGAACCTCCCGTCCGGTCTTGTGGTTCCTAAAGACTCTTTGTATGTGGAACCCAAATTTATCCCTGAAATACTGGACTGGGGACACGCCGTCCGTTCGGCAGGGCATCCTGGATTCAAGAAAACCTTGGACCTCATCCGTCGTACCTTTTGGTGGCCCAATATGGTTAAAACCATTCTGGAATTTACACGTTCCTGTCCGGTATGTGCGCGTAACAAGATTCCTCGTCAGAAACCTCAGGGTCTTCTCTTACCTTTACCTATTCCGGAGCGTCCCTGGTCCCACATTTCGATGGATTTTATTGTGGAGTTGCCTAGGTCGAATGGCATGAATACCATTCTTGTGGTAGTGGATCGGTTTTCCAAGATGGCACACTTTATCCCTCTCAAAGGATTACCCTCCTCACCCGCCCTTGCGGATATTTTTGCCAAAGAGATTTTCCGGATCCATGGGATTCCCACATCCATCGTGTCCGATCGGGGTTCCCAGTTCGTCTCCAAGTTCTGGAGAAATTTCACCAAGAGACTAGGTATCTCGTCTTCCTTTTCTTCTGGATATCACCCTCAATCCAACGGACAGACCGAGAGGGTTAATCAATCCCTCGAGAAATACTTAAGGTGCTTCGTCTCTAATTCTCAGGATGACTGGGCAGAATTACTTACCTGGGCTGAGTACGCATTCAATTCTTCCAGGAATGAGTCCACTCACGAGACCCCCTTCTTTATCAACTACGGATTCCATCCGGCTCGCCTACCTATTACTAAAGAATCCTCTGGGGTACCAGCCGTGGACGAACATATTGCTCTCCTACAAGACTCTTGGTCCAGAATACAATCTGCATTACAAAAGGCATCCTTGACATCTAAAAATCAGGCTGATCGTCACCGTCGTCCGGCACCCGAATACAAACCCGGGGACAAGGTTTGGCTATCATCCAAGAACATCCGTCTCAAAACGCCTTCCCTCAAATTGGCTCCTAGGTTCCTGGGTCCCTTTTCCATTTTGGAGCAGGTTAATCCGGTTTCTTTTCGACTCCAACTTCCTCAAAGCATGAGAATTCCGAATGTCTTTCACACCTCACTTCTCAAACCTTTTATCTCCAGTAGCCTCTTTCCGGATCACACTTCTAAACCAGATCCTGTGATGGTACAGGGTAATGAAGAGTATGAAATACAGGCTCTACTGGATTCCCGTCTTTCAAGAGGTAAAGTCCACTTCTTGGTCCACTGGAGAGGTTTTGGACCCGAAGAGAGGTCATGGGTACCCCTGAAAGATATTCATGCTCCAGGACTCCTCAAACGCTTTCGTAAGAAGTTTCCATCAAAACCATGGAAGGATCGTCCTGAGGCCGATCCTGAAGGGGGGGGTACTGTGAGGATTCAGGGATCGCGGCATCCGCGCCCTGGTCTCCCTTCTCCTGCGGTTACTCCCGCTACCGTGGCGCGCGCCTCTCGCTGGCGTCACTCACCTTCGGCGGTCCTGGGGGTTCCCCGCCGTGCTCTGCGTCCTCGGATGCCCGCGGGGTCTGCAGTCCCGCATGCGGCCGCCGTGTTCTCCAGCCGCGCGCCTGAACAGCGCGCGCTGGGTGAGGTTAATTTATTCACTGCTCTTGCAGTGAAGACCCGCCCCCAGCACACTAAGAGGACCTCCTACCAAGACAAGAGTCCTCACCTGCCTGCCAATCAAGGGGACCTATCCAGGATAGCTCCACGCAGTCCTCCAGGCCTGCCCCCACCTCTGATTGGCCAGTCACACTTTATAATGCCAGTTCTTCCTCTTACTTATTGCTCGACATAGTTTTCACTTGGATTACTACTCTGGCGTTTTCTCTCTCATTCTCTCAGGTTACGACTTGGCTTGGCGGACGTCTCTTTCTGGCTCTAGACCCCTGCTTGGACAAACGACCTTCCGGAATTCTCCAATCCCAGACTTTGGCTAACGGCAACGACAACAGCATTTCTACACCGGTACCGGCAAGTATTGCTAGCTAAATACATCTGGCCTGGCAACGCCAAAATCACCACACTCCGGACACGCGCCCTTTGCTGCGGGTGCGTGCTTCTATACGTTCCTCACCTCAGTGAAAGGAACGGGTCTGGTCTGCGGGCAGCACCGGCGTAACAGTTATATACCTCATACAATGCCCATGTGGGCTTCAATATGTAGGCCAAACCACCAGGCCTGTAAGGACACGTATTCTTGAACACATTGGTAATGTTAGAAGAGGTATCGCTACCCATTTGCTATCGAATCATTTTATTCAGAAACATCAGGGCGATACGTCGGGCCTGAGGATCGCAGTGCTAGAACATGTGTTGCCCCATTGGAGGGGTGGAGACAGAAATGTTGCACTCAAAAAGAGAGAAAGTTTTGGGATTTTCTCCCTAAAAACTTTAGTTCCTCAAGGCTTAAATGTAGATTTTGAGTTGAGCGCTTTTCTTTAAATGCTTTGGAAATGCTTGCCTATTGAAAATATGTCTTTGACATTTATTAAAAATGTATCTTTGACATCCGTCCTATATGTGATATATCATCTGTTCCTCAGATGCACATTGCACATGCATATTGACAATAGGCAATGTAGCATATGTTCTATATTGCCATATGTCTTTAAATATGAGTGATGATGAAATGTTTTTTTATGTTGTTTCTTCACTAATTTTCTCTATCTCATATTTCCGAGATTCATCAATCGTCGCCCCTTTTATTCCATAAGAGCCAATAAGAGTAGGGATTAATATGCGATTTATGGGTTTTATTATTTAATATATTTGTATTGTCTAATATATTTTGATAGTATTTATGAGTATATGATTCTTTCCTTATGATTGTAAAGGAGAATCTTTTTATTTTTTGAGTTTTATCTGTTTTAATATATATGTATAAAGTTTTGAATATTGATCTGTAATCTCTATGCCAAATAGTGTATTTAGTCTATTTGCCCATTGGTTAGGGATGTTTCTTACCGATTTACCTATAGGAGGAGAGGTCATTGGTACATTAGGGGGTATATAAGGACCCTTCTAACAGGTCACTGCTACTCCTGACGAAGCCGTCACTAAGCACGGCGAAACGCGTAGAGCGTGACCCTCAGCCTACGATTGAGAGGGAGAGAGACTGCTGGGAATCCCGTGACGTCACTTTCAACCGGCCGAAACACCGGAAGTGACGTATCGGCCCCTGGCAAAGACGCAGAACGGAGACTTGCAGCGGCAGCGGCGGCGTGTTGTGACTCTGAGATCGCTACTCAGCTACCACCTTCACCTACCTTCCATGCTGGTATTCCATTGGGATCTTGTAAGCCTCCAATTTTATTGTTTTGGATAAATCGTGTGTTACATTTTACCTTGGCTCCGTGTCTTCTCTTTTGAGATTGTACCACCTCCTACCTGCTCCAGCTTGTGATCATCCACCCTAGTTGGATACTGCCTATTTATTTTTAGCATATTGTGAGTGTTCACTTGGGAGCTTTCCACTATTTGTGTTTTGTTTAAACAATATTGCACTATGTAGTTTCTATTCTTTTTAAGGTACCATCGCTCCCCTGGTTCTTCTTTGCCTATGTCCGTTTGGACCTTGAAACAGTCCTGCTAAGGGTTTGAGTGTGTTTATGTACCTTTTTGCACTGCACGTGATTTAATTGCTTTGTCACTTTGCACTTCATTTTCATCACTTGTTTTACTATATAGTATTCACTTGCACTTATTAGAGTATTAGAGCGCCATCTATTGTTGTTTATCACTCGCGTGGACTTGCATGGAAGTCACAACATTTCGTTTATTGTAACAGATCAACGTTTTAGTCCAAACCGTGGAGCTTTCTCAAGATAACAAATCACCTAGGGTGACAGAGCTAAATACCAATGGTGCTTCACTCAAGCTTGCAAACAAAGAAAAAAAAATTGAAATCTGGTGCCAAAACCTACTGCTAAATAAAACAAGTGAAGCTAAGTACACACTTTACCCCCAGTGTATTGAAACATTTGCACTAAAAGCATTAAAAACATATACTACATAAGTGTATAATGTATTCTCAACAGAACAGGCAGCTGGACACAGATGCAGCAAGACTTACTATCTTTGGTGCTGGACCGTGCAACCGTGGTGGTTGCGGAACAGAAGGATTAATAACGCTGTGGGGGGTCCCATTCAGAAGCATGGGCCCCCGCGGCCTGATCACGGCCGACACTGTCCCGGCGCTGCGGACAAGGAAGCAAAAATCTGCGGGCAGTAAGTCTTCCTACATCTGTAATAGACAATCTAAAAAATAAAGGATATTATGTAACAAGGTAACGGTTATACATTTACAGCACTAAATGGATATAATCTCTAGTAGTTTCATACTAACGTTGGCGGGCAGCACAAGCACAGAGCGCTACCTCAGTGGAGTACAGACATGACATGTATCTGTTACTGTCTTCTGTATATACAGTAGTCACTATCATTTTGGATGCCCATATTATCTCCTCATCCATATACAGTAGTTTCCAGCAAAGCTGCAAATGTTCTATCTATAGATGATGAGGTCTACAAGGAAAGAATTACTGAGGGAATCTGATGACTTTTGCAGTGTAGAAAGCAGAAAACAATTGCATGACTTCTTCAGCAGCACTCAGCTTTGAATTCATTCTCTTTGTCTGTAGAGACAGTAGCAAAGAACCTGCTATAAAATCAATGAAATTAATATTTGGAAATATCCAAACTGTACTGACTATGTACAGGCATACCCCGGTTTAAGTACACTCACTTTAAGTACACTCGCGAGTAAGTACATCTCGCTCAATAGGCAAACGGCAGCTCACGCATGCGCCAGTCAGCACATCCTGAACAGCAATACCGGCTCCCTACCTGTACCGAAGCTGTGCGCAAGCGGGGAGACTATAGAGCCTGTTACACATGCTTTATTTACATCAGTTATGCACGTATATGACGTTTGCAGTACAGTACATGCATCGATAAGTGGGAAAAAGGTAGTGCTTCACTTTAAGTACATTTTCGCTTTACATACATGCTCCGGTCCCATTGCGTACGTTAATGCGGGGTATGCCTGTATAGTGTTCTGCCGGTGTTTCACAGATGAGATGCTCCAGAGTGAAAATCCTCTCCTCCACTGACACTGTAGCAGCATAATGGATCTTCGACGTAGTATATTTGGAAGTTACAGAAAGCCACCCTATCTAACAGAAACGGAATACATGTTAAAGTTGGACTTCTTGAACCCCGAAAGCCATGTGGAAGATAACATTTTTGGGGTTTATTACCTCTTAATTTCTTAGATGAATAGAGACGCAAAGCTAGACCCATGACAAGAAGATTTTAGTCAGGGATTTATACCAAAAATCTACCAAAGCTCTCTTGAAGAAACTCCCAGTAAGTTATGCCATGTTATTATCTTTGTCTATTGTCTTCAATTTCTGAAATGTAAGTCAACATGAGTTCTTTGGAGCCACCTTATAGCAACGGGGTGTATGTATCAACATAATATATCTGCTTTTGTGATATCTGCTTATATCTGTATTAAGTGAGTGATACAACTTTGACAGACTCATGATATAAATGTGTAGCTGTTTTATGCTAATACCAATGGCATTAGTAGCTGCCTTATTCTGAACAGCTGCAGCAATTAGCACACCAACCATATTCATATGCTGTCCTTTTTTCTTTTTCTGGAGCTACAGTAGAATTATAGACAAACAAGGACAATAAGGAATTTATCCTGATCCCAGCAAAGAGATGACTAATTATGCTACCTTAGTTAGGTTTTAATTGTTATTTATTTTGTGTCTGTATAATCATTAAAATGTATTACAATTAGTGGAGAAGGACTTCCATCTTTTTCAGGATCATATTTCCAGGTAAAATAGAGGCTGAGTGCAATACTGAAGGGATTCCTTTCTTTTGTTTTGCCTAAATTAAAAACTCACCTTAAAGAATAATCTTGCCACCTAAATTATTCTCTTTTTCAAGCAGGCATTTTATCTGCTCAGTGGAACTAGGGAGATAACGAAGAAGAGAACAACTTCATTAGAATATAGTAATAAGACATGGCAGTAATCACCGGCAGAAGAACATTGCACATGATTCATTGAGATTGTGGTGACTGGGGAGTGCAGATAAGATGGCCTGGAAGAGGGATTAGATGTCCTGGAAGAGGGATGAGATGGCCTGGAAGAGGGATGAGGTGGCCTGGAAGAGGGATGAGGTGGCCTGGAAGAGGGATGAGGTGGCCTGGAAGAGGGATGAGATGGCCTGGAAGAGGGTTGAGATGGCCTGGAAGAGGGTTGAGATGGCCTGGAAGAGGGATGAGATGGCCTGGAAGAGGGATGAGATGGCCTGGAAGAGGGATGAGATGGCCTGGAAGAGGGATGAGATGGCCTGGAAGAGGGATGAGATGGCCTGGAAGAGGGATGAGATGGCCTGGAAGAGGGATAAGATGGCCTGGAAGAGGGATAAGATGGCCTGGAACCGAGCTAAAACGGACAGACTTCCTGCCAGAACTTCACATGCTCATGTCACGGTGGAGTCAGCCACATAATTAGAGGTTTGGGTTGGTTTCGGCCAAAAATCCCTATTGAAGTCCATTTTTCAACTGACTACAAACCGCATCAGACTATATAGAATGTACCCCCTTAGATATACATGATCTAGGAAACATAGGGGCACCGCAGCTAATAGAACATATAAATGTGATATAAATAGCATAAAAGCCACACTAAAACCTCAGAAAATAAATATGGTCTGACATAACCCCATACCTATATCTCGGGAAGCAGGGGGTCCCCGAGGCTGCAATGAATGCGGTTCAGCTCAGGAGACCCCCTTCTCACGTACACTATTAGTAAAAATAAAATTAAAGCAGCTTCTTAACCTTAGCGGCTAGCCGCTACGGTTATGATAATTGAATTCATTAAAAAAAAAAAAATTTCATACTAGTGTACGTGAGAAGGGGGTCTTCTGAACTGAACCGTATTGATTTCAGTGTCAGGACCCCCCACTTCCCGAGATAAAGGACCGGTATGGGGTGCCAGTATCCCCCTGCAGGATTTAAATCTCCCGGTCACGTGACGCGGAGGATTTTAACATTACGGAGATACCGGCACCCCATAATGCGTCCTATATCTCGGGAAGTAGGGGGTCCACGAGGCTAAAATCAATGTGGTTCAGCTCAGGGGACCCCCTGTTCCCGCACAATGATTTTAAAATGAATATTGAAACTGTACGATCGTCTGGATGAGCCGTGCATGGAGACGCAGCGTCTCCATGCAGCTCTTCCAGGCTACACTTTCAATCAGTGGCCGATCGCTAGGATTATAGCGCAATAGCACTTCGAAAAAAACAAGTCGTTCGATGCATTTTTTTTATCGAACTTTAAAAACCTTGTATTTTTTCTTAGTGAATACCGTTTTTACCAACATGTTTTATAGCGCGACAAAACAATGCAAAGTCGATCGGCAATGCACTGATGTTATCAGTTTAGTGAATAGGCCTCATCATACTTGACACATATTGTTTATATGTTAATAGTATGTCTAAGGTATTCATTACAGTACATGTCACTTAATACAAGTGGATCAACATGGGACCCCCTCCATGTCTTCCTGATGCTGTCTCTCTCTTATCTGCTTCTACTCCACAACCATCTACTCAAACCCCACCCATGCCTGCAAAAAAATGATGCTGCTTTCCGCGCATTCCAGTATATTTTAATTGTGAAGCCCTTTGTGTCCCATTGGGAGAATGTCAGCATTAGAGAAAGTAAGAGACCAATTTGTGGATATATACAGTAGGGTGTAAGCCGGTGACAATAATTTGTGGTATTTAAGTAAAGAAATTACTTATCGCTGGGCATCACTGTTTGATGACTCACACATATACATTCTTTTCTGTAGTTAATATCCTAGGTACGGTAATATTAACACTATAACAAGATTAACACTTTTCATATCACTTTTAGAAAAAGGAGAAAATTTAAAACGACTTACCGTAATTTTCTTTTCCTGGAACCATGGCAGTGGGCACCATTGGGTTAATCCCTTCTCACTCTAGGTAGGACAGGAAGTAGACTTTTGCAGGTAGGCCATATAAGGCCCCTCCCTCTACCTGCACATTAGTCTTACGATCCTTCCATAGCTGAAAATATATAACTGATAGGCATTAGACATACATAGTTACCCTCCCTATGTATGTCTAATGCCTATGTGCCCACTGCCATGGTTCCAGGAAAAGAAAATTACGGTAAGTTGTTTTAAATTTTCTCCTTTCCTGATCACCCTGGCAGTGGGCACCATTGGGACATACCCAAGCAGTGAAAATTTTTAGGGAGGGATACATCAGAATAAACACCACCAGTTAATGCCTTATCAGTTTGACCTTTATTAATACACCTTATACTTATTTCACTACAGATTCTAACACTCTACGACCAAAGCCTGCGTCAGCTGATGATTGTACGTCTAGTCTGTAGTATTTCAAGAATGTATTGAATGAGGACCAGACTGCCGCTATGCATATCTGTCCTAGTGTATCCTGGGCTTTAAATGCCCATGAAGTAGACATGGCCCTTGTAGAATAAGCTTTAATGTTCAAAGGTTTATCTTGTCCTTTGCTTTCATAAGCCTTTTAATACAAGACACTATCCACTGGGAAATTGTTGTCTTTGATGCTTCTTGACCTTTCTTCGGTCCCTCTGGAATTGATGAATAGTCTGTCTGACTTTCTGATATCTCGCATCCTTTCCAGGTACACTTTTAGACATCTTACCACGTCTAATTTGTGTAGTCTTTCTTCTTTCTTATTCTTTGGTTCTGGACAGATGTCGGAATCACAATTTCTTGATTCATATGGAACTGTGATACAACTTTTGGCAGGAATTGATGTACTGGTCTGAGAACTGCCTTGTCTTGATGTATGACTAGGAATGGTTCCTTGGCTGATAGAGCCTGTAGTTCTCCTACTCTCCTTGCTGAGGTGATTGCTATCAAAAACGCCATTTTCCATGATAACCATTTTAAGCCTATCTCCTGTATAGGTTCAAACGGAGCTGCTGTTAGTACATCCAATACTAGGGACAAGTCCCATGTAGGTACCCTGTTCTTGATTTGAGGCCTTAACCTTTTAACTGCCTGAAAGAATCTGATGATCAATCTTTTCATTGCCAGATTTCTTTCCAACAAGGCTGATAGTGCAGACACCTGTACTTTCAGTGAGCTAAGACTGAGACCTTTCTCAAATCCTTTTTGCAGGAACTCCACAATTGATACAATTCTAGGTGAAAGGAATTCTGTTTTTCTTTTTCACACCAATCGCGAAAGCAAAGCCAGATTCTATGGTATACTTTCGATGTGGAACTTTTCCTTGCTTGTAAAAGGGTTTGGATTGTTTTGTCTGAACAACCTTTCAGTCAATGTTTCCTGCTCAATCGCCATGCCGTCAAACCCATTGTTTGGCATTCGGATGACATATTGGCCCCTATCGCATCAACCCTTTGCGATCTGGTATGTGCCATGGTGTATCTACTGCCATATTTACCAAGTGTGTGAACCAAAGCCTTCTTGGCTACGAATATCACCTCTGCTTGGTCTTCCCTGATTTTCCTGATTGTTTTCGGAATTAGGGGAATTGGAGGGAACAGGTATGCCAACTTGAAGTGCCATTTGAAACTGAGAGCATCTGTACCTTGTGCGCTTGGATGAAACTGTCTGGCACAGTAGTTCCTTACCTTGCGGTTTTGGTATGTCGCCATGAGATCTATGTCTGGCTGACCCCATTGCTCTACCAGTTCTTGAAACACCTGTGGATATAACGCCCATTCTCCTGGGTGTATGATGTTCCGACTTAGAAAGTCTGCTGTGACATTTTCTAGTCCTGGGATATGTATGGCTGTAATTTCCGACAAGTGGCACTCTGTCCAAAAGAGGATTTCTGCTGTGAGGTTCATCAGCTTTCTGCTCCTGGTTCCTCCTTGCTTGGCTATATACTTGACAACTGACCTGTTGTCTGATTCTATTTTTATACAGCCACCTCTTATATGGTCTTGGAAAGCTTCTAAGGCCCTTTGTACTGCTTTTAATTCCAGCAGATTTGATGGAAGATGCTTTTCCTGGTTTGTCCAGGTTCTTTGCACCAATGTTTCTCCCATCTGGGCACCCCAACCTGTGTTGCTCGCATCTGTTGTACTTCTTACCCAGTGCACTGGGTGTAGTGTTTGTCCTTTTTCCAGGTTTCGGGTATCTTCCCACCACTTTAATTCCTGTTTTGTGTGTGGGTGTAACAAGATTCTTTGTCTTGTGTCCTTGTGATTCCCGTTCCATTGTTGCAGAAAATTGTTTTGCAGTGGTCTCATATGTATTGCTGCCCATTTTGTGACGCTTAATGTTGAAGCGAATTTCCCTAGGAGCTTCATGCATTCTTCTGCTGAAGTCCTGGTAGCTTTCCTGAGCTTCTTTGTTGCATGGCTATGTCTTGCCTCTTTGCGTCTGGTAGTCTCACTTCTCCTTTTGCTGTATCAAATTCTACCCCCAGAAATCTTAACAGCTGAGTGGGCATGAGATGGCTCTTGTCTCTGTTTATTAACCAACCGTGGTGTTCCAGGAAGGTTATTACCATCTTCTGGTCTTGCTGGAGTTTCTCCAGACTACTTGATTTTACCAGGATGTCGTCCAGGTATGGGTATATTTCTACCCCTCTTTCTCTCATTTCTGCCACTAGAGGGGTTAGAACCTTTGTAAATGTCCTTGGGGAAGTTGCCAGACCAAATGGCAGTGCTGTGTACTGATACTGATATTGATTTACTGTAAACCTTAGGCATCTTTGGTGTCCCTTTGCTATGGGCACATGTAGATAAGCATCTTAAGTCTATCGCCACCATCCAGTCTCCTGGTTGTACCTCTTGAATAATCAGGTTCAACGACACCATCTTGAATTTTCTTATTTTCAAGAATAAATTCACATTTCTTAGGTCTAGGATTGCTCTGTACTCCCCTGTAAGTTTCTTTACTAGAAAAACTCTGGAATAAATTTCACTTCCTCTTCCTGAGGTACCTTCTTTATTACTTCTGCTTGTAATAATTTCTTTAATGCCGAATTCATCTGCCTTCTTTTTTCCTTGGACTGTATCCATGTTATTAAGCCCATATTTCTTATTGGCATCTCTCTGAATTCTATACTGTACCCCTGACGAATGGTCTGTAATACCCAATTGTCATGTATTGTTTGGGCCCATGTTGCAGAAAACTGCTTCAGTCGCCCTCCTACTGGCAACTGTCACGAAAAAGCCGGTTCTGGCCGCCCCTCCATGTTGTTTGTCTTGGAGATGACCTGCCAGGTCTATATGCCTTTGTTTCCTTATATTGGTTTCTATTAGCCTGTTGGAAACCGAATCTTCTGCCCTGTTTTCCTGAGGTAAAAAATGCTCTTACCTCCTGATGCTTTTGTTATTATTGCATCCAGTTTGTTACCGAAGAGGAACTCACCTTCAATGGTAATCCACACAAGTTGTTCTTTGATGCTGTGTCAGCCATCCACTGTCTGAGCCATAAAGCCCTTCTTGCTGATACCGCCAGCACCATAGATTTGGCTGCTCATTTTACTTCTGACAGTGCTTTAAGAATAGCACTTCTTTCCACACCTTTGTATATTGCTTCTTCAATGTTGGCAATCCACACTCGCATAGCCCTTGCTGCTGACGTAGTTGCTATGGCAGGTTTGAGGATGTTCCTGCGGTAACGTATGCTTTCTTCAATACGTATCCATCTTCCTATCCATAGCGTCCTCCAATGACGCAGGTTCTTCTATTGGAATTGTGGTCTTTCTACTATTCTGGAAATAGCAGTATCCACCTTTGGGCTGACATCCCAAAATGTTACCTCCTCTTGTGGGAATGGATACATCTTCCCAAACCTTTTAGGTGTAAATACTCTGGCGTCTGGTTGCGCCAACTCCACCTGAATGAGGTCCTTAATTACTTGATGGATAGGAAAGACTCTACCTTTTTAAAGCAGCAGCAGCAGCAGACTGCTTAGCTTTGTCAAACAGCAGGCCAGTACAGAAACTCTTGAAGCAGCCAGGACACTGTTTGTCTCGACCCAAAAAGTTTATCTTTTTTGTGGGTTAACTCCTCAGTGTCTTCCAGTTCCAAAGCCTGTATCATGGCTTTGATGAGTGGATCCACCCTTTCTACATCAAATTCAGATTCCTCTTACTGAATATCTTGATCTGATGAATCCATTTCACCCTCTGACACATGAAAACAATCAATGTCAGACTCATATGAAGAAAAACCTTTCCCCTTATCCAGACTGGTCTGGGATCTAGATCTTTCCTGCGCAGGGTTAACAGCTTGCTGGACTGCCGCATCAACACTCTGTTTAACAGCCTCCTTCATCAATAAGGAAAGTACTCATTTGTTCATTGGTATCACCTGCAGGTGCCTTAAGACAATCTTCACATAATTACTTCCCTATTAGGGCTGGTTTCTCACAAGCTGAACACCATTTAGTTTTCTTAGCAACCTTTCATTTATGTTGCAGGGATTCCCCCGTCCCTTTTGAAGATCCTGCTTCTGGGAGGGTAACCACCGAACTAATTTATAAAAACAAAATAAATACTAAACATACACCCTAATGTATATAGACCATCTCTCTTTCCCATGTAGAACTAAAAACTAAGGACTCACCTAGTCTTGGGAACTGAAGTTTTGGTTGTTTCCATTTCAAAACCATTTCCAGCACTTGGCTTCTCCCTGCTGAGCGTTCCATGCTGCAGCTCTCACTCACACACACACACACAGTGTGTTCGTCGCTTCTATGACGTCATCAAGTGCTCGTGCACGGCTCGCGTGTCTGTGCACGCATCTGCCGGCCGGATGTGACGCGCGCGCTCCCGATCGGCCGCGTGCACTGTACCCTTTACCGCAGTGTTCCAGACACTAACGTGGTCAATATGAACCTTCCTCCGGTTCGCAGCTAAGGCTGCTACTCCCTTCCGCGTGTAGCAGGGCTCCTGGGGTACTTTACCGCCGCGTACCAGACGCTAGCGCGCTCAATTGAGCCTTTTCTCCGGCTCGCAGCTATGGCTGCTCCCCCCTCCACGTGTAGCGGGCTCCTGGGTACTTTACCGCAGCGTACCAGACGCTAATGCGGCGAGTCTGGGCCTCCACAGCTCCCAGCTGCAGCTGCTGTGCACCTTCGTTTGGTCCTGGGGCTTTTGCACATTAGCTTCCCCGCCCGCGGCTGCAGCTGCTCCCCCCCCCAATGGGTTCCAGGGGCTCCCCCGACTCTAAGGGGTCTCTGTCTTGCCACCCGTAGGGCGCGTCGATCGGAGCTTCAGGGCAGAGAGGCTGAGACCCTGGTGCAGTAGGTGAGTCCTATTAGAAAATAAAAAATCCTACTCCTAGCTGTGAGGACAGGAAAAAGACTAATGTGCAGGTAGAGGGAGGGGCCTTATATGGCCTACCTGCAAAAGTTTACTTCCTGTCCTACCTAGAGTGAGAAGGGATTAACCCAATGGTGCCCACTGCCAGGGTGATCAGGAAAATTGCATTATTTTTTGCGGTAACGCATTGATGACCTTCACATTAAAAATAATGGGGGGGTTTTATGCGGAATTACCGCTAATCGTATCACTGTTTGATGGCTCTAGGCCAGTGAATCTTTAAAATGGCACTACATTTTTTATCAACGTTGCCTACAAAGGTAATGGGATTGCGATCATGAATTATGATTACTATACAACTGAGTCCCCTTCGACATCTTGGTGATCAACAAGGCCATAAACATTTACCCTCAGACCAAACATTCAAATTTCTCAAGGTGATTGAATACATCATACATACTACTACTATTACTAATTTTCTACTACAAGTCTTACCTCATAGAGTGAGGTTTTATATATTTTGTCTAATTCCACAGAGCAACTCATTCATTATAATCTTTCGCTCAGTATGTTAATTGTCTTCTTGAAAAACCCATCCAGAAAATGTCATCCTATTCAAGGATACTGACTACTTTTTCCCCAATTTACATTAAATGCCCCCCTGAACAGTTTTTTTGGTCACCATGGATGTCATCAGTCTTTACACCACCACCACCACCCCCACCCCCACATGATGCTGGTGTGCAGGCTGTCAAGGAAGCCCTCAACAAAGGTTGGGACAATGGTGGTCCTCTGTCGTTAGGGACGCATTAGTGCATATGTTCTCTTTTTTACTGCGAGTTCTGAACCACCTGACAATTCCCAGCACATGTATCCGGTAAGCTTCTAAAGCCCCTTTGGTGGCGGGGTACGGGATAGCTATACATTCTGGAAGCTTGTAACTATAGAGCGACTGCGCTCTCTCATCCTACGGAGGGCACTTGAAACACGTCGGTTTTCTATATCATCTGCACAAGCTTGTTCTTGTGGCCCCCAAATATAAAGTTGTAGAATGAGACAGATATTTTTGACAGTTAACCCCTTGATCACAGGACAGGCTATCATTTAGGATCCGTTACCTATCTGATTACCAACCTTTAGTTAATACATTTTGTAGATTTCACATTATATGTTCATACGGCTATCTACAAGTAATTTATTTCTCTTAATTTTATTCAGTACTTTAATCAAGTTTAATTTTTATACACACTGATATTACCACCGCTTCTTCCATCTTAGCTGTCTTGTCCCATGAGTCCATAGTACCACTGTAGCTACATTTCTAGCACCCATAGTGGCCCCTCCTGCTAAAGGTTGTGCACCGGAAAAGGTACCTTTTCCTCTCTATCCCCCTGTGGATATTTTAGCACTCTCCCTGTTCCCTTAGGTGCACCCTCTAAGGCCACTTTTATTATAATCATTATTATTTCTCATTGCTGAGCGGTGGGCTCCTCTAATCTTACATAGGGAATATTCCTGCCAAGCAAGATCCAGTGTCAATAATGAGACACTAATGAGTGGTATGAAGTCTAAATAACTAGGCTTATCACACAAATGAGTGGTATCCTAGGTGAATGACAAAGTAATAATGGGATTGGGTGTCAACAATCACGCCGTGCATACTAATAAGCATGATCCAGCGTGCATAATTAGGCGGATCACAGTAATGAGCGGGATGCAATGTCAGTTTTAAATCATATAACATTAATAAGTAGGTTTAGTGTAAATAATCAGATTATTAGCACACACAGTGGAAACCAATTTACCAGGTCAGACAGCCCAGTGAGCAATCTATTGTTAGTAGACATGATTTCCTATTTAGTCACCAACAGCCTAGGACCAGACATGCAAGTTATCCCATTTTAAATGATCTGTAATGTATTTTCAGTGCAAAGATAATTAACCCATTATCACTTAGATTGTAAGCTCTTCGGGACAGGGACTCCTCCTAGTGTTTTAATGTCTGAAGCGCTTACTCCCATTGTGTTATAATGTTATGTCACGTGTATTGTAAAGCGCTACTGTACGTACCTGGATGGCGCTATATAAATAAAGACGTTCATACATACATATGTTTGTGCGCATCAAGCCACGCATAGCAGAGCATTAAAGGAGAGTTGAGTAATAATTTACACCATTTGAAAATAATACTTCTGACTTTTACCAGTGAGTTACATATTTGAAAAGATTCCTAGTAAGAAAGCCTGTATACTGCAGCTCTTCTGGAGCTATCGATGCAGTAGTATGGGATAACAGCACAATTACCTACAAGGCTCCGGAATGTGTGTGTCAAGTTAACCGGTATAACCGCAATCAGCCACTTACTGCTGCTCAGGTATTTTTTAGGTGAAGAACTCATTTTCACACAGTATTCACATGAGAGCTCCCTTGATTTTGCTAATAATTCTGTTCATACAATGACTAGGAAATGCTATAGAATAGACTAGAATGAAATAGTGGTAAGCATGTTTACATATGGGCTCATGTTTACTAAGCTTATTAAGCATATGCATTGATGTCTTATCGCTTTAGACCTTGGCAAACTAGGGCTGAGGAGAACCAAGAGGCTTTGCACAGATGCCTGTATACATTTTTAAAGCCATCTTACATATACGGCGATCAGTCACCTAGTTCTAACTTACCGGTATTACACATATCGCCATCAATGCTGTGCTATTTTGAGCTGCAGTCGCTGCACCTGAAGAAAATGTACCACTAGAAGAAAATATGTATCTTGTGCCACCTACTGGTGAAAAATAAGTTGCAATGAAAAATGAAACAACACAGACCTCTCCAACCCCAAATCACACACATTTGTGGTTTCTTCATAAAATCATCCAGGAAATAAAAACAGATGTTTACAAGAAGCAAGATTTTTTATTTTATTTTTTAAAGAGGGGGGGGGGGGGGGGAGATGGTATGCTTACAAAACATCAACAAAAAAAATATAAAATTATTTTTCATCAAAACTTTTAATTAAATCATGATTTAACTTTTGTGCTGCCAGAATCCGGAACCCAAGTGCAACCGGACTTCCGGGTTCGCAACCATGTGATCGCTTTGGTATCAATCACATGGTTGCGACCCCCCACCC
The DNA here is from genome assembly GCF_040206685.1 of Ascaphus truei. Lineage (NCBI taxonomy): Eukaryota > Metazoa > Chordata > Amphibia > Anura > Ascaphidae > Ascaphus > Ascaphus truei. The sequence goes on from NC_134484.1 coordinate 353,975,663, forward strand.
CAGTGACATGAACTAGAAAAAGTATCACAGTTTAATAAATAACTCCTTATGTATTCACTCCTTTGCATGCTGTGTACTCCAAATCCTACTACTTTTCAGTCCCATTTCCCTTTGTCTTTCACACCACTGCATCCTTCATCACTAACAGCCCTATAATGGGTATGGCATCCACTATGGAACTCTCAAGAGTCCATAACACTCAGCTTTTCAATGACATTCACAATCCCTATTAGCCAGGGGGAGAAGGCATGGCACATTTTTAAAGACAGGCTGTTTGGTAAAATGTCATATTCATTGCTAAAGTTTCAGTCCTGCCAGCAGTGCTTTATAGGGCTTACATGCTGTGAAAATGCACATCACGTTTATTAACCTCATCATCACAAGTTATTTCTGTGGCTACTAACAGCATCAACGTTGCAATCAAAGTGACATCTTCCTAAAACAGAGTCGTAGGGTCCTGCGCCTATTCATTTAACGTTCGATAAGTGCATTTACGGGCAAAACAGCCAGAAATCTTGGGCTTCTGCTGGAGAGAAAGAGGATATTTCATAAGTTGGAAGACTTTTTATTGGATCAAATTATCAATTGTACAAGGTTTTCTTGTGCATAAGCTTTTTGAGACTGCGGAGGTCTCTCTCTCTCTCTCGTTTCCCCTCCTCCAAAATCCCTATTTCACATATCTGGGGGATGAAACATTTCTCTCAGTTTCCGGAAGATATTGCAGCAAATCGGCAAAGGAATACGGCGAAAAACATTGTTATCGTGTCAAACGGCATGCCATTTTAATGGTGTACGTCAGGGGTCCCCAAACTACGGTCCGGGGGCCACATCAGGCTCCCCACAAGATTTTATCCATCCCGCAGCAACTGGAAATATATATATTTTTGCTCATTATATATAATTTCCCAGTGCAAGCACGGCATCTTTGTAATTGTCACATTTCTCTTTTGTTCTGAATCAAATCATGCTGATTACCCCCCAAAAAGATCCAAATAAAACTTATTCATTCATTTATAAAATATATGTTATAAAAAGATTTTTTTTCCTTTGGCCCACGAAAATGTGTAGAATATACGATGTGTCCCTCGTTCTGAAAGGTTTGGAGGCCACTGGTGTAGGTGGATTGATGAATGACAATGCAACAAATACATAAACCTAATAACTTGATGTCTAGCTACAAAAAAACCTAATCAAACTCGGCGAAATAAATAACCGCAATCAACTGTAAAATGTAGATATGATAATGGCAAAAAAAATATAAAACAATTGAAAGAAAATGAGGCAAATTAAGCAAATACTAATTGGGACTCTACCTACATTTAATTGAGTACTTTATTAGCAAGACATATGAATACTATGCACCGTCAGCTCTTTAACCCACAGGTTTTGAGAGTTCTTTGCTTTCTAAAAAACATTTTTGGAGGCATTGCATTATTTTAACCCCTTAGCTGCCTGGTAGGTCTGCAAAGCAAATCAGTTCATGCTGCTCAACTGTTTGGCAACAAGGACTTGTTACGGTCAGCTCAGGTCAAGAAAAGCGAGTTGTTTTTTTTCTTTACGTCATGCACCGGTGTTCCCCCACCCGGCGGGAGATCTCACTGTTACACGGTGTTGTGGTGCTCACCTGCAGGTATACAGAAGGCCCTGAGCTTCCGCCAATGTTAGTTTGGGAATCAACTGGCCAGGCTTTTGGTGATCCGCAGCTCTCGTCTCCGATGGTACAGCGCCTCCATTCCCACAGGGCCTATTGTAGATAGGTGCAGTCCCCTGTAGAAAACATCTCGCCCTCCCCTGACAGACTGCAGCCTCAGGCAGGAGTATAAAACATGAACTTGCTCTTTATTTCTGGTACAGCAATCTATTACAGCATACTTCACAGCACACTTTCTCCTCTCTTGGCCCTGGACTCGACTCCCCGGGCTTGAGGCCCCAAAGGTCTATCCCAATCTTCCACACTCCCTGGCGGAGCATGGGGCAACTGCTCCCACTCCTCGGAAGGAGGGAATAGAACTTACAACCCACTCCCAGGTGGGGAGAGGGTATCAACAACACAGTCCCACTCCCTTAGGAGGGAGAGGGAAGAACAGACTAAATTTGGCTGCTGCTCCTTTTTGTTACCAGGGGAGGGGCCCCAGGTCTCAGCCCTGTATCGGTGGTACCTAGGCCTTAAGCCACCCCCGTCACTCAAGCAAGCTACTTACTGCAGCAGGGCGTAGATTTAACCCTAACACTGCCTGCGCTGGTACCAGGACTTACGTGTTAGGCAGAGAATTAGTAGCCCAGGGGGGGTTTACCTGGCTACATATATACATATATATATATATATATATATATATATATATATATATATATTTCCAAAGCACAAACAAAACCTGTGGAGTGCAGAGAACCATAGAGGAAGATTTCACCGCATCTGTATGTAAATATTCAAACAAATGATGATTGCGGTAGGAAAGTGGATGCTGTGGAAAATATTTGGGCCATTGAAAGTTTAACTATAATTAGCAGATATGAATAATAGTCTGAGAAGAAAAAGCGCATTCAAAGGAAATCCTTCTGTTTGATGTTGCCAAGTCTGGAAGAGCAACAATGACTGTGTAAATCTGGAAGTCAGCCCTGGCCTGGCAAATTCAAGCTAGGGTCCCAGAGATGAACTGCATTCATTTCTGCTCCGTGTACAACCTGGTTCATTAGTGTCAGTACTTCTTAACGCTTAAATTCCCTCATCATGTGATCCGTTAGGATTGATGTTGCAGTTTAATATTGACCCACATAACTAGGAAGATTTAAATGGTCATTTTATTACCCCTGGAGGGAAATGCAATGAGCCACTTTTACCTGTCTCTGGAACCAGCACACCCACTATATCCGAGGCCTTATGCTTTCAGAGGGGCCTGCAACAGGCAGGGAAAGCTTCCAGATGAGCTTGCAACACATTTCTAATTGTTTTTTTTATTTGTGTTTTTTTGCTGCTTGGTTTTTCTAATTGTCTTTTTTTTAATTGTGTTTTTTTGGTGATTGGCTTTTTTAAATTGCTTTGTGTTTTTGGTCCTTGTTTTTTTTTAGGTTGCCCACTGACTACTATAGTGGCAAATAGTGGCTAAAAGTGTACCACTTTGGCAATCAATGGTAGAGCGTGGGGATCGTTGCCCCGGGGAGAGTGGTTAGGCGTTCCGGGTGCATAGAGGGGGAGGGGGTTAACCCCTTAATTACTATAGCGGTTACTAACCGCTAAGGTGATTAAGGGATTAGTGCCCATTAGTTTGTTTTTGATTGTACTGTTGCTGCCCACTGAGGACAGGGAGGAAGACGAGGATGGCCTTCATCCTGGCAGGGGTATGTGCAACTTTAATTTATTTTATGCTGGCTGGATAATGTTTTATATTTAATGGGCAAATGAGCTATTATCCAGATCTGGATAATAGTAAATTTGCCCATTACTGAACTGTATGTGGTTTTTTTTGGGTGGGGGGGGGGGGGGTTGGGGTTAGAGAGGATGCCATTCATTGCCAGTGGGGTTATCTTTGCTCCCATTGAGGGCATAGGTAACCACACTGGCAATCAATGGGCGTATTGTTTAGTATTGTGTTTGTATTGTGTTTTAATGTTTATTGTGGGTAGCGGGGTGGGTAAAGGTGGTATTTGGCCTGTGGTGGGTATTTATGCCTACCGGGTGGGTAGCGGGAGGGGTCAACCCCTTCATTACCTTCGCGGTAGTAACCTGCCTATGATCTCAAAAAGCAGGGCGCTCCAGGAGCTGAAATTAATGGGGTTTAGCTCCGGACACCCCCTCCTTCAAACCTATATTAAAAAATAATATATATATATTTTTTAATGAGCATGGATTCCTCCTTTAATATGCATTAATACTTTGACACAGAATTTTAACATTTTTTTACAACTACAAATTTAGGAGATTGAAGATTCAAGCTGATTGCTCTTTGCCAAGGTTAAACGTGCTCTATTTAGGTTGTTAATATAATTTCCTTAGAACGCTGCCTACTTGATCAATTTTAAATTTAGTTCAGATTATTATGTAATTAAATAAAATTACTCAAATCAGTCAACTTTTGATTACAGGTGTTAAAAGTATTTTATTTGCATTGCACGTCTGGAGTAATCACGTTTGTAGAGGGAGTTTATTTTAAATTAACTTGCATTTGCCGTTTATTGTTAGATCAAGGGGGTTTTGATTCAAGATGGGCTTAGATTTTATGATTTAAGTTGTGTGTTAGAAAGCCACGGATCCATTAGTCTGAGGTTTCACAACAAATAGGAAATTGGGCAGATTAGGTGGGCTAAGTAGCACATATCTACGGTCAATTCTATGGCCCGGATACATCAAATTCTTCCTTTAAGATGGAATCCATCAAGATTGCGGTAATAATACTGGGTGCGATGTTACCCATAATCGCGATGCAGGAATTAATGAGACCATTAATAATGCATTCATTACTGCATCGTAATCGCATTAATACTATTTCTTTCATAAGTTTCTGTAATATCTATTACAGAACCTTATGATATAACCAACATTACCCCTTTGATGCTTGTGGTTACCAAGATGTATCAAAGCGGTTAATAGCATTTTTTTTTTAAACTACCTACCCCCCTTGGCTACCTTACTGGCTAGTAAAGCATTGCAATGCTTTACAAACTGTTAAGGTAACAAAGGGGTTAACCCCTACCACTCGTTGCCGCCACCTCCCCCCCCCTCCTTTCCCCTGGAGGCCTGGCTGCCCACAGTGATTGGTGATTGTTGTAACACGGTGCTCGTTGGCACAGCATCACCCTTCTGTACAACTGCCGCATTCGACCATCAGTGGGGGTTGAGGGTCTTCCTACCGCCTCTCTAGCAACAACACCGAGCCACCGCAGCAAAGGGACATAGGAAATATTGTGTGTAGCACCTTCCTCCACCCCCCCCCCCCCTACGGAAGATTTGTCCGCTACCTGGTATTTCTGGTGATCACCTGTAGGTTCTCAGGAGCTCTGAGCATCCGCCGATGGTATTGGGGATCAACAGGTCTAGCTTTTGGGTTGATCTTCTATCCTCCAGTGCCTATTCTAGATAAGAGCAGTCCCTGCAGGAAAACGCTCTTCTCTCCCCCTGAATACCTGCATACTCAGGAAGGAGTAAAACAAATGTGTCTTTATTTCTTCTCACAGCACAGATAAAGTCTCCTCGTCCCTGGAGGTTCTCCCACTCTCCGGAGGGAGGGAAGGAAGAACATGAACCAGAGTCCTTGTTCAACACAACCACCAACTACTATAATTTGAGCTGCAGCCCCTTTTTATTATCAGGCGATGGTCCCAAGTTTTAGCCCCAATAAGTGGGCAGCACCTCGGCCACACCCTCCCCTGTAACTACTGGGGAGTTACTTACTACAGCAAGAACAAGGGATTAACCCTAACACTGCCTGCACTGGTACCAGGGCTTATATATTAGGGCAGAGGATTTTTATCAGGCTTCTCTTCAGCTCATTGCTCTGGCTCATTCTCTGGCCAGGGCCCCTCGCACTGCATCTTAGGATCCAGGGAAGGTCAATCTCTCCACGGTCCCATCCTGTCCGGAAAGGCAGGCTTCAGGCCAAGATTTTAGACGCGAACCAGTGCTATTTTGTTATGAGTCAATGTGTCTCTGAGAAAGACAGCGGATGAGTGCCTGGCTGCACAATCTGATCAGGTTTAAAGGGGTGCTGTCTGGAGAGGTTGTACAGTTAGACAGTAAATAATAAAAGCATAACATAAGAGTGAGTGTGGAAGTGAAATAAGAGAGCAAGATGGTTGTATGAGGTTGTGAGAGAAAGAAGCGAGAATACAGACAGATATAAATACATGTAAATAGGGAAATACATATACAGATACGGTTTAGATACAGTACTTAAATGGCTAAAAACAAAATCTGTGCTCTACTCAAGTTAAAATGTTCTACTGTAGGTTAAGATTTTTAAAGGCCATACAAAAAGAAAAGGTTTGATGCTCAATCCTCTGGATTCCTCAGCTACTCAGGGCCCTGCCAGGGGACCCTCACACATAAAAAGAGGACAAGCACAGCCTTTCTTAGTAAAATAAAAAATATAATTAAGAGTCACAAATATCCCCAATTCTCACTTACATGTAAGGTAAAAACAAAGTGCATAGCCAGGAAACAGGCGATAGATGAGCTAAGCTCCAAGGGACATACAGTATTCACTGCTAACCGGATCTTGGCAAATGAAGGGCACTCCGGGGATGTATTCGCTTCTTTAATGTCTTGCTTTAGTCAGCTTAGAGCAAGACTTTTTCAGGGAGTCTGCAGTTCCTGCATCACCCCTCCTGTTTGTGACCTTTGAGGCATTGTAGTTTGGTGACCTTTGAGGCAATGTTCCCTACATTGTAGGAAAACGAAAATATATTCCATTAACATTTCTCAGGACATTTTTACAGCCTGGTCCCTCTCCGAGGATAGCAGATTTCCCTGCAAAGTCTTTTAAAGTTTTAAGAGCAAATAATGCTGACGGACCACTTTTTAAATGACCTACCTGCAGGGGAAGCAGGAGTCGCCAAGACATGCATCATACTGAAAGTCTGAAATTGTCCTTGCATTTAATACAAAGTTGTCAAAACATTGTGTTTACACTAATCAATAATTTGTCCAAAATCACAGGAATGTTAACACATTTTTAAGAGCTGGTAGGGACCAGATAAACATGGGAAGGATGTTGATTCAGGAAGAAATCTTATTGCCATTATTTGGAGTCAGGAAGGAATTAATTTTTTGCCTTATGAAACATCATTGGATGATGTTCCGCTGGGGTTTTTTTGTTTGCATTCCTCTGGAACAATATACTATAAGTACAAATATAAGATAAAGTATCTGTCGTCTAAATTTATCATACAGTAGGTTGAACATGATGGACATGTTTTTTCAACCTCATCTACTATGTAACTATGATTTAAAGTGTAATTCTCCTGCATTTGGATTCTGTCATGCAATTTCACAAAAGCCTCCGTTTGCTAAATTCTGACTAACAACTTCCACACCTGCTAGTTTGTCTATCATAATTAATTGCACTTTACACTTGTTGTTGTTTTTTTTAACTGCCACAGTCTTGTTTGTAAATATTAAAATCAAGCAAGAAATTGCAACATACCAAATCATTAGCTCAGTATAAATTTCAACAAGCAGTGGGTTTTTGCCCACTGTCCTGATGGGATGTATTTCCAGGGTGGACTACACCTGTAAGTGCTTTCAGGAGTATACTGCTTGCTAACAACCCACCTCACAGTATTCTTTTGTCTGGAGTACTGATGCAACATTCCCCATTCTTGTACAGCCCTCCTTCCCTGCCTGCTATATTTGCTGCAGGGTCAGTTCCAAGTCCTACCAGCCAGTCTGGCTTTTTAAGGGAATTTCTAACAGCTGTTTCACAATCTTTTATATATCTCATGTGCAACACAGCATAAAAGTGGTTTCAAAAGTCAGTAGAGCTACTATTAATAAACACATGAAGACATAGGGCCTCATGCAGAGAGCAGCGCTATTTGAAATCTCGCCATTTTTCAGAGAAAATCGCGCTAAAAACAGCCGAAAATGGCGAGCTAGGGAAAACGCGCCATTTTTTTTTTCTATTTCAAAATCTCGCCGCGCGGCTGGCGAGAAACTACATCTCGCCAGTCTGAAAAGTATCCGAATTCAGAAAGGCGCGCTCGCCATCTAGCGGCTGTTTTTGGCGCGATTTTCGTCAATTTTCTCCGCCAATTTAAGTTGGCAAGAAGCAGGAGCTCGCCGGCTATAGGGAGAAAAAAAAAAATGCGTGATTTTTTTTTCCCCCTTTCAGCTGCGCGCATCTCCTCATTTAAAATTCTCCACATGCAGTAATGCTAAAAATAGCGGATTTCGCCCATTTCTGCATATGGAGAATAAAACTCTCCATCAAACCTACTTTTTATTCCCCTCTCCAATTTTAAAAAGCGCTGCTTTCTGCATAGGCCCCTTAATGTATTTTATGTTTCTTGGCGTATGCCCATGAAGACTGCATTCTGTTCCACTTGTCGAACTTTCTGGCTCAGCTACTCTTACCTTCCTTAGGCTGAATCCTCCAAGCATGAGAGCCGGGTGTCCTGTCATTTATACGTGCGCGCGGGGGCCATTGAGTCCGCTGGAAAGTTAAGATTTTTTTTATTTACATAAGCGCTGAGCCCCGGTGAGCGTGTGCCCGCGCACGAGCGTGCACCGCATGAGCGGGGACTTACATATATAGATATATGTAAGTAACCGCGGCAAGCGCCGCCCGCTCAGTGCGCTAGCAGGGACGCAGCCTTTGTAGTTCTAAATGTCTGTTAAAATCATGTAGTGGGTGTGAATAAGGCTGCGTCCCCGCTAGCGCCGAGCTCGCTGAGCAGCTGGCGCTTGGCGAGGTGACTTGCATATATATATATATATATATATGCAAGTTCCTGCTCACGCGATGCGCGCTCGCGTATGCGCGTGCACACACGCTCAGCGCTTATAATAAAATGTTATACTTTCCCGCTCGCCCAATATACGGCAATGCCCCCTCCCCCCCGCGCACGAACAGATGCAGGACACCCGCTACGCATGCTTTGAGCGCCAGCGGGGGCTCAGCCTTAGAAGCGATATAGTATTCATTGTTAAATAGTACACATTTGTTTCACCTGTTCTGTAGAAAACTTCAGCACACGTTTTATAAGAGGGACTGCACATAGGAGACTTTAAAAAATAAAGAAATAAAGGTATTTGGTGCACCAGGAATGACTTTTGCTGTTTTCATTCTTTTTTTTAAATTCTGACATGTAACCAGAATCCAACTTTGGGTTAGAGAGTGTAGAAAGTGGTTTACAAATTGAACAAAAAATACATTCATATTTAGCATCTTGTTTGAGCCAATAACATTTTCAAACCCTTGATTTTTGCAGCAATCTTAGATTGTAATCTCTTCGGGTCAGGGTCAGGGCCTCCCTTTGCCTTACAGTATGTTGTCATCCTAGCGCCGAGCCAGGCTTTGGTAGTTACGATGCCTGACAGTCACTATGGTGTTAGCGCCTGTTTCTATCCCTCCCCTCCTGCTCTCCTCCTCTACGTTACTGCACCACGCAACCCCTATCCCGCCCACAACGTCCCTGACGCACTAACGACGGTAACGCGATGACGTAACAGACGCGGAAATCGCCAATGTCATGCAGTTTGCCGGCTCTAGTGAACACGTGACCGCTCGCTGCTACTTTCTGCCTGGTAATAATAAGAACCTCTAGGACCCCGGGTGGGGCAGCGAGTGATCACCGCTACATACAGGTAACTGCTGGGCCGGGGGAGATTGGTGTCCGGGCTTTTAACGCCTGTGCCAAAATACAGGTGCTCATTGTGTGTAAGGGAAACCCTATGAGATCGCAATGTATACGTTTAGCCCATATACGGTGCATCATAATGCATGAGATGACCCCCAATCCATCATAATGCATGAGAGGACCCCCAATCCATCGTATTGCATGAGTGGCCCCCCATTCCGTCATAATGCATGAGGACCCCCATTCCATCATAATGCAGGAGAGGACCCCTATTCCATCGTAATGCATGAGATGATCCCCTTGGTGCATTATAAGAGCCCATATACTGTATGGTGCTTCATAATACAGGTCATCAGCCCTATAAAGCATCAACATACGAGAGGATCCCTATCCTAATAAATGAGAAAAGCTCTTCCATCACAATGTGTAACCCCCTCTTCACTGGTATAACATAATGCATAACGGGAGCCTCTTCCCTGTTACATCATAACATTTAAGGGCTTCATCTTGCATCATGTGTAAGATGAAGCCTGTCCCCCCACTACAACACAGGAACCCCTGATATGTCATAAGGTGTTCACTGTTAAAACATGTGTAAACTGAACCCCTGCCATTAAATCATAAGGGGTTCCCTTTCCTCATACATCATCATAAGTAAGCAGGACTGTTCCCTGTTATATCAGGAAGCGGGAAAAGGCTTCTGCCATTAAATCGTAATTTACTGCATGCCGAGGTCGAAAAGACCGATGCTGGGAAAATGCAGGAATGTTGTCATAAACTGTGAGGTTCAGGTGGGAATTGGTTTTAGCTAAAAGTAAAAATGACCTTTTGTTTTAAAACATTTTTTTAAGTAAGGGCACAAAAAAAATAAAAACTTACTACCAGTGCTGCCAGGATTTTCTTCAGAGCAAAAAGAGGATGCACTTCACACCACATTATTATAATAATATGAACACATTGAAACTTTGTTTTATTATTGATTTTGAGGCACTGGGAAATGACGGTGTTGGTCATGAAGTGTCTCTCCAGGGTCTTCCTTTTAGCTCCATAGTAGATGAGGTTGAAAAAAGACACACGTCCATCAAGTTAAAAACCTATGCTAAAGTTAGCTGTGCCATTTTAACACTTTTTGGGGGTTACGTTTCCTCCCCAATAATGTATTGTTCTCATTTTTTTCACCTCCGTCTGGGAACGCTGGTTATGGTTCCGTTTCGAAGCATGTAAAAGAAAAGTGTTCAAAGGAAACGCACATGCCCCAGTTTTTCATTTGTTGAGTAATACAGTTTCAACCTGATGTATTTTGTAGTTCACAGCTCATTGGTCTCTAACACTCATTAGGTTAAATATTGTGAAGGAGGAAGTGAGGGTTATCGGAGCCTCGTATATTTTGAATGGGGTTGTTTCCATATTTGGGATACTCCAAAGAAAGCAGATTTGATAAACTGGAAAAGCTCTGATGTCTGGTTTGGGTGAAATATATCCAGACAGTCTCGACCAATGTTATATTGGTCACGGTAGTACATTTATTCTAAGAGGGAGATAAACCTTATCAAGGTTTGAGAGCTTAAAAAAAAGCTGTGTGTGCTGTGCACGCGCATAGTAAGTGAAACTTCTTTGACTTTTGTCACAGAAATTGTATTTGTGTTGGTGTTGGTGATGTTTTAATTAAAAATCAAAATACAATCTCAATGACAAAACGCAAATAAATTTGACTTAGAATGCGCGTGCTCGGCACACATCCCCTGTATTAGCTATTTGCACTAAGTGTGAATTCCGCGTGTGACAGTGTGCGTGTGACTGAGAGTGTGCGTGTGACTGAGAGTGTGCGTGTGACTGAGAGTGTGCGTGTGACTGAGTGTGTGCGTGTGACTGAGCGTGCGTGTGACTGAGCGTGCGTGTGACTGAGCGTGCGTGTGACTGAGCGTGTGCGTGTGACTGAGCGTGTGCGTTTGACGGTGCGTGTGACTATGCGTGTGACTGCGTGTGCGTCTGACTGTGAGTGTGACTGAGTGTGCGTCTGACTGAGTGTGACTGAGTGTAAGTGTGACTGAGTGTGCGTGTGAGTGTGACTGAGTGTGTGTGACTGAGTGTGCGTGTGACTGTGTGTGGGGGTCTGGGGGGGTCAGTGTGTGGGGGTCTGGGGGGGTCAGTCAGAGTGTGTGGGGCTCTGGGGGGGTCAGTGTGTGTGGGGGTCTGGGGGGGTCAGGCAGTGTGAATTCCGCGTGTGACTGAGAGTGTGCGTGTGACTGAGAGTGTGCGTGAGAGTGTGCGTGTGACTGATAGTGTGCGTGTGACTGATAGTATGCTTGTGACTGAGAGTGTGCTTGTGACTGAGAGTGTGCGTGTGACTGAGAGTGTGCGTGTGACTGAGAGTGTGCGTGTGACTGAGAGTGTGCGTGTGACTGAGAGTGTGCGTGTGACTGAGAGTGTGCGTGTGACTGAGAGTGTGCGTGTGACTGAGAGTGTGCGTGTGACTGAGAGTGTGCGCGTGACTGAGAGTGTGCGCGTGACTGAGAGTGTGCGCGTGACTGAGAGTGTGCGCGTGACTGAGAGTGTGCGCGTGACTGAGAGTGTGCGCGTGACTGAGAGTGTGCGCGTGACTGAGAGTGTGCGCGTGACTGAGAGTGTGCGCGTGACTGAGTGTGCGCGTGACTGAGTGTGCGCGTGACTGAGTGTGCACGTGACTGAGTGTGCACGTGACTGAGCGTGTGCGTGTGACTGAGCGTGTGCGTGTGACTGAGCGTGTGCGTGTGACTGAGCGTGTGCGTGTGACTGCGTGTGCGTCTGACTGTGAGTGTGACTGCGTGTGCGTCTGACTGTGAGTGTGACTGCGTGTGCGTGTGACTGAGTGTGACTGAGTGTGCGTGTGACTGAGTGTACGTGTGACTGTGAGTGTGCGTGTGAGTGTGACTGAGTGTGTGTGACTGAGTGTGCGTGTGACTGTGAGTGTGTGTGGGGGTCTGGGGGGTCAGTGTGTGAGGGTCTGGGGGGGGTCAGTCAGTGTGTGTGGGGCTCTGGGGGGGTCAGTGTGTGTGGGGGTCTGGGGGGGTCAGGCAGTGTGTGTAGGGGTCTGGGGGGGTCAGGCAGTGTGTGTGGGGGTCTGGGGGGGTCAGGCAGTGTGTGTGGGGGTCTGTCAGTGTGTGTGGGGGTCTGGGGGGTTCAGTCAGTGTGTGTGGGGGTCTGGGGGGTTCAGTCAGTGTGTGTGGGGGTCTGGGGGGTTCAGTCAGTGTGTGTGGGGGTCTGGGGTGGTCAGTCAGTGTGTGTGGGGGTCTGGGGGGGTCAGTCAGTGTGTTTGGGGGTCTGGGGGGGTCAGTCAGTGTGTGTGGGGGTCTGGGGGGGTCAGTCAGAGTGTGTGGGGCTCTGGGGGGGTCAGTGTGTGTGGGGGTCTGGGGGGGTCAGGCAGTGTGAATTCCGCGTGTGACAGTGTGCGTGTGACTGAGAGTGTGCGTGTGACAGAGTGTGCGTGAGAGTGTGCGTGTGACTGATAGTGTGCGTGTGACTGATAGTGTGCGTGTGACTGAGAGTGTGCGCGTGACTGAGAGTGTGCGCGTGACTGAGAGTGTGCGCGTGACTGAGAGTGTGCGCGTGACTGAGAGTGTGCGCGTGACTGAGAGTGTGCGCGTGACTGAGAGTGTGCGCGTGACTGAGAGTGTGCGCGTGACTGAGAGTGTGCGCGTGACTGAGAGTGTGCGCGTGACTGAGAGTGTGCGCGTGACTGAGAGTGTGCGCGTGACTGAGAGTGTGCGCGTGACTGAGAGTGTGCGCGTGACTGAGAGTGTGCGCGTGACTGAGAGTGTGCGCGTGACTGAGAGTGTGCGCGTGACTGAGCGTGCGTCTGACTGTGAGTGTGACTGCGTGTGCGTCTGACTGTGAGTGTGACTGCGTGTGACTGAGTGTGACTGAGTGTACGTGTGACTGAGTGTGCGTGTGAGTGTGACTGAGTGTGCGTGTGACTGTGAGTGTGTGTGGGGGTCTGGGGGGGTCAGGCAGTGTGTGTAGGGGTCTGGGGGGGTCAGGCAGTGTGTGTGGGGGTCTGGGGGGGTCAGGCAGTGTGTGTGGGGGTCTGTCAGTGTGTGTGGGGGTCTGGGGGGTTCAGTCAGTGTGTGTGGGGGTCTGGGGGGTTCAGTCAGTGTGTGTGGGGGTCTGGGGGGTTCAGTCAGTGTGTGTGGGGGTCTGGGGTGGTCAGTCAGTGTGTGTGGGGGTCTGGGGGGTCAGTCAGTGTGTTTGGGGGTCTGGGGGGGTCAGTCAGTGTGTGTGGGGGTCTGGGGGGGTCAGTCAGTGTGTGTGGGGGTCTGGGGGGGTCAGTCAGTGTGTGTGGGTCTCTGGGGGGTCAGTCAGTGTGTGTGGGGGTCTGGGGTGGTCAGTCAGTATGTGTGGGGGTCTGGGGGGGTCAGTCAGTGTGTGTGGGGGTCTGGGGGGGTCAGTCAGTGTGTGTGGGGTCTGGGGGGGGTCTGTCAGTGTGTGTGGGGGTCCGGGGGGGGGTCAGTCAGTGTGTGGGGGGGTCAGTCAGTGTGTGGGGGGGTCCGTCAGTGTGTGGGGGGTCCGGGGGGTCCGTCAGTGTGTGGGGGGTCCGGGAGGGGGTCCGCGCGGGTTGCGCCCGGGTTTTTTTACCACCGCTTCCTGGGGGGCCCGCAAACGCCCGCGTCACTGGAGGGCTGAATGGCGCCGCTTCTGCGCATGCGCGGCATGGCAGCGGTAGTGGAAGTTAGGCGGGTCCATGTGTGGGCTGGGAGGGAGGTCCCATTCGGGTAAGGAAAGGGTGGGTGGGGGGCTGTCCCGGTCGGGCGGTCTCTGCTGTCCCGGGCAGCAGACGGGGACACATGTTAACAGCCGTGGCAGCGGGCGGGGAACGGCGCCGCTGCCAACCGCTTCTGCGCATGCGTGGCTTTCCTCCAGTCCCCATCATTACTGAGCATGCGCGGCTTGGCAGCGGATGTGCGGGGGGAATGGCGGCGTTAGGAGCGGCGCCGGCGGCTATCGCCGCCGCCGCCGCATGTTATCAGCCATGTGGGGGGAGCGCGGTCCATTAGGAGCGGCGCCGGCGGCTATCGCCGCCGCCGCCGCATCTGATTTGTGGAGCGGGTGTGATGTCAGTGTTGGGGTCGGGCTGAGCCAGAACACAGCCCGGCCTCAACTGCCAGCACTGACGTCACATCCGTTTCATTTCTGTCTCCACAATTCTTTTTTGCCCCATCACGAATGAGGTGCCACTAAGGAAGTTTCACTTCAAAAAAACAAAAGCTCTCTCTGATAACCTGAAGTAACCTGGTCACCTTTATAATTATGTTATGTTATGTATTATCATTGGGGATAATATATGAAAACAGACTTTGCTGTAAATTGACACAACCACATTTTCCCATTGTATCGAGCTGTCTGTCCTTTTCCCACTCCTTGCTTATGTGGATAAATACTGTAGGTGTTGCATAGGACATCTCTAATTTGATGCTTCATTTTTTGTTTTGTAGGATGTCTCTGGCTGTCTGAGTGATGCAAACAGATACGGGGCAAGTAGGAAAATTGATTAAAAAGCTTTTTTTCTTAGATTTGACGCAGTCACCAAGGAGGGGACAAAAAGGTAAAGGATCTTAATCTACTTAAAACAAACCCAAAAGAGTGATGAGCTTTTGTGTACTTTATTGGCCGATTTACTAGGTTGGGCCCTAACTTTTAGGGTGCCGGGGGTTTAGCTCCAGGAGCAATCACATAACGCGACTATTTGGGGCTATGGGGCTGGTTGCTTTGTCTGAGCAGTAAACCCAATAACACCCTAGAAAATGAGCAGGTCCATCATCAGGGCAATGTAAAGGTAGCAAAGGAGGCAATGCCTTTATTTAAGTATAGACTACAAACGATTAAATAATGTCCCTCTAAATCAGGGGTGGACAACTCCAGTCCTCAATGGTCACCAACAGGCCAGATTTTCAGGATATCCCTGCTTTAGGACACATAGGTGGCTCAGTCAGTGAAGCATGGATATCCTTAAAACCTAACCTTTTTGTGTCCCTTGAGGACTGGAGTTGGCCGCCCTGCTCTACTACATCAATACAAATTTAAATTAAACAAAATTGCCACGCCAACTTTTTTTTCCCTCACAAGTCAGAATATCAGCGTCTTTGATATATGATGTTGTTGTAGAAGGCACAGGAGGGCACAGCGGGAAATCCTTTATTTCTGTATTCTTGGCCCTTATGTAATTTTTGCTGGAATAGGTTGAAATTGTGACTAAATCATGACCTCATCATTAGGGCGCAGCAAACCACATTGACAATATACACGATCTGTATGCAGACCCGCATTCAGAGTTCTCAGTGTAAATGGAAGCATATTAAAAAGGATTTCCAAATATTTTTCCGTGGCAAATGTCTTGAGACATGTCAGTAATGTAGTTGTAACCTAAGCCTATCATTGTCATCAGTTCAGTTTGGTCCTACCGTACATGTCACGGGATTGCACTATTCTCAATACGCACCTGTTGGGTATTTGCTAAACGTTGTGACGTGTGAGGGGGAAATGATAGCTTTGGATTTGCATCCGTTTATGGAATGGAACAGTTACCAATGCCTTCTCTTCTATTTCATGCAGTCTTTCATGCTGGACATAAGGCATCATAAATGATGACCGTGATAAACATCTGACCGTGCGCTGCGGACCTTGAAAACACAGGTTTGTGTTTATTGTTTGTGTGAACTATGCGGTCTTTAAAACACAACATCTTATGTATTGGAATAATACAAAGATTGCCACCGAACAGCTCATGTAAGATTCTAAAACTAAAAGCTGCGTTTTGCAGTTGGTATGCAATCTGTTTATGCCCTGTGTTACCTTTATTACTTGTGAATTCTGCTCTGAATCTTGGCTGCAAGAGGAAGCATTGTAAAATTCCTAATATGTAGTACCGTTTTTGAAGTGAAACTTCCTTAGT